>NW_010305728.1:0-2988 GCF_000700745.2 Antrostomus carolinensis
GCAAACCCAATACACTCCTGCAGAAGTTTTTTCACAAAATCCCATTTCTAGCAGAGACTGTCATTCGCTTGAGGTATCAGAAGAAGTTTGCGTTGGGTTTTTCTTCCATCACATATTTTTTTGGGATCAGTAAGAGCAGAAATCTTTGTTGGAAGTGGAATTTGGAGATTTATCAATTAATTTTCATTATCAGATTATCTCCTGCAAAAGTTTTTGCATAAAATCTCATTTCTAGTAAAGTTTGTCATTCACTTGAGGTATTGGAAGGAGTTTGCGTTAGATTTTTCTTCCACTGTGGGATTTTTGGGATCAGTATAAGTGGAAATCTTTGTCAGAAGCGGAATTTGGAGATTTATCAACTCTCATTTTCTTTATCTTGTTACCTCCTGCAGAAGTTTTTTGGGGTTGGATCTCATTTCTAGCAGAGACTGTCGTTCACTTGAGGTATCAGAAGGAGTTTGAGTTGGGTTTTTCTTCTATCAGGTGGGTTTTTGGGATCAGTAAGAGCAGAAATTTTTGTTGGAAGCAGAATTTGGAGCTTTATCAACTCTGGTTTTCTTTATTTTGTTATCTCCTGCAGAAGTTTTTTCATGAAATCCCATTTCTAGCAGAGATTGTCATTCGCTTGAGGTATCAGAAGGAGTTTGCGTTGGGTTTTTCTTCCATCACATGTTTTTTTGGGTTCAGTAAGAGCGGAAATCTTTGTTAGAAGTGGAATTTGGAGATTTATCAATTCATTTTCTGTATCAGTTTATCTCTTGCAGATGTTTTTGGGTTTTGATCTCATTTCTAGCAGAGACTGTCATTCACTTGAGGTATCAGAAGGAGCTTGGGTTGGGTTTTTCTTCCACCGCAGGGTTTTTTGGGATTGGTAAGAGCAGAAATCTTTGTCAGACGCGGAATTTGGAGGTTTATCAACTCTGGTTTTCTTTATTGTATTACCTCCTGGAGAAGTTTTTGTGTGAAATCTCATTTCTAGTCGAGATTGTCATTGGCTTGAGACATCGGAATGAGTTTGTGTTGGGTTTTCATTTGGTTTTATTGAGATTAATTAAAAAAAAAAAAAATCAGTGTGGTTTTATCATCCAGAAACTCACCGAGTGATACAGGGAATAAAACACCCACCACCTAAACAGCTGGGATGAATATTTTTCCAAATATTAATATTTTTCCGAAGGTGGGTGCGTTTGCCGGGATGGTTTCGCAGCTCTGGTTTTATTGACGCCTTTTTCCTTCTCTCCATGTTTTTAATTTCCAGGAAGCGTGACGTCATGCAGAATATTATGCAAATTTTAGAGTCGGTTCAGTTGAAGTGGGAGCTGTTTCAAAGCTGGACGGATTTTTCCCGACTTCACCTTTCCAATAAACTGGCTATTTTCGGCATCGGTTATAACACCCGTTGGAAGGAGGATATTCGTTATCATTACGCGGAAATCAGTTCGCAAGTTCCTCTCGGGAAACGACTCCGGGAATATTTCAATTCGGAAAAACCCGAAGGTCGAGTTATTATGACCAGAGTTCAAAAAATGAACTGGAAAAATGTTTATTATAAATTTTTGGAGATAACGATTAGCGAAGCTCGGTGCTTAGAGTTACACATGGAGATCGACTGGATCCCCATCGCCCATTCCAAACCTACCGGCGGAAACGTCGTTCAATATTTATTACCAGGAGGAATCCCAAAAAGTCCTGGTTTATACGCTATCGGGTACGAAGAGTGCCATGAAAAACCCCCTTCCCCTCTCGCCGATGCCGGCAACGAGACTCAAGCCGAGCTGGAGGTTCCATCTCCACAAACCTCCATCCGGGTGGAAATGGAATCCGCGCGGATTATCTACTGTTACCTCGGCATTGCCGAAATGCGGACTCTCCAACAATGCTTGTTTTTACATTTTCAGGCAAATACCAAAACCTTCAGTAAAGATTGGGTTGGAATCAATGCTTTTTTATCTCAGAACTGTGTCGTCGAACCCGGTGTATCACCGAAATCCATCTATATTAAATTTGTGGAAGTGGAAAGGGATTTTCTTTCTGCCGGTTCTTTGGTAGAGTGCCTGGAAAAAGCCATCGGATATCCCTTAAAATTTAACAACTGAATTTTTTTTCATCCTTCATAAGGATTAGGGGCTTTCCACCCCACTTTGATTTATTTTTATTTTTATTATTTTAATTTTTTTTTTCCATCTCGTTACCAGATCCGTGACAAAAAATTTAAAAAAAAAAGAAAAAAAAAAAAAAAGGGAATTTTTCCACTCGGAAATAAATTTTGGGGTGATGGGAAGTTTGAGGGAAGCTTTTTCCATAAGTTTATTCCCAACAAACCAACGTAATCCCGATTAAACCGATGGGTTTATCAACCAGAACGAGGAGAATTTTTCCCTCAAAGCGGTGAAACGACTGGAGGTAACATTCCACATCAACCACGACGTTTTCGTACCAAAAAAACTGAATTGGGGGGGGGGGTTTATTTGTTTTTTTTAAATTTTGTTTGGTTTTATTCCACGGTGTCTCGTTTTTCCGCATCCGTCTGGTGTTCTTACGGATCTGAACAATGAAGCAATAGCTACCGGCGAATGAAACCTTGAATCGCGGTCAAGGAGACTGGTTGGTTTTTTTTATCACCTTTAGATAATATTGTCTAGAGTTTAGAAAATTCACTTGTTTTCGGTTTTGGGTTTTTTTATTCACCCGTCAAGTGTTTTCTTCGCTCCGAACAGTGTTGCCTGCAAAACAAAAAACAAAACGAAAGGAAAAAAAAAGACAAAAAAAAAAAAAAGATTTTTTTTTTTTTGTTTCTGTGATGTTATTCCACTTTTTCCTCGTAGCGTTGCCATATCCGCTTTGATTTTATTTTATTATTAAAACGTTAAAATAATTCCTGGCTTTTCAATTTTTTTTTCTTTTCTTTTCTTCTTTTAATTTTATTTTTTATTTTAATTTTTTTAATTTTATTTTTAGTTCATTTTTTATTTCTGTTTCGATTTTTAA
>NW_010305729.1:0-101589 GCF_000700745.2 Antrostomus carolinensis
ACCAAAACCTTGCCATGCAAACCAAATACAGTTATGTTCCCCATTAAATTATTAAAGAACTGCAGTAGTAATGTAAATTATTTTGGTAATGTTTTTATTTATTTTTTTAAAGGGAATTGCATGGTGCACGTGTATTATAAAGGGGAAGGTTGCCATGAAAGCCTTTGGGAGTGGCAGCAGAGTAGCTCTGCCAGTGTGATGCTGGGGCCAAACTATTAGCTCTGTCAAGAGGCTGGATTTATCGCCCTGGGTGCAGGGTTGTGCTGATGAAGCTGAGTTAGGGTCTCTCTACAGAGTGGGGCTGAAAGGGTGTACCAGCACAGCTCAGTGCTGCCTTCAAGGTCTATAATCTGGAATTAAGTCCCAATTATTTTAGTTCATAAAAAGAAATTTCTGATAAAAACCCAGAAAGGTTTGTAATAAGTCACTGAGTCTGTAATCCTTCCTGCCCTATTGGGATAAATCTCACCTCAATCATTCCTGAAAGTTGTCTAATCTCTTTTAAAGTTAACTGTCAATGGTGATGGCAGAGGCCTTTTAATAAGAGTTGTAAGTGTTACTGGAGGTCTCATAGGTAGAAAGATGCATTGTCATTTATGGGGATTGTTCCTGTCCCATGTTTTGTCCTAGGCAAGGGTTTTTAAAACAGTGTGTTGCAATAACTTGTGACAGAGAAAGGAAAGATCTGTAGAGTTCAAGTACCTAGCTTATATTGTAATTTCTTCAAGTGCTGAAGTGATTCTTCTTGGTATGTTTGTTTGTCAAAGCTCTTCCTGTGGTCGCAAGGGGAAGCCTCTTCTTGTGTCCAGCTTGCATACAGCATGGGTCACTGCAGAAGAGGCCAAGTGGATACGCAGTCAGTCAAAATGAGGTAGTGGGAAAAGTGGACAGATGGCTTGCTTAAATCTGAAATGTCCTCAGTGAGGAAAAGATGACCAGCTTTGGAAGAGACAGGGCTGAGCAATTAAATGTGTTACAATTTGGCTTCCTTTCATCGTCAGCATGGAAAATTATGTTGTTTCAAGCCCTCAAGCCTTGTGGGACTTTCTCTGGGGTTGACCTCCTGAAGGCATCCATCCAACATTAGTAACTTCGATTATTTAATAGTACGTGATGCTAACGTTTTGCAATAGCTTCATTGCACTTTCAGTAATACAGGGCATGTTCTGAGTGTGTCTGCGGCTTGAGCTGAGGATATGAATGCTGGTCTTGGCTGAGAAGAGTGGTTACTTGGACTGAAGCTGAATCATTATAGATGCATAAAAATCTACTTTAAAAGGAAGTGCCAGTGTAGGAAATGCAAACTGTTTTGATTACAGCCACAGTTCCATTTTGCTTCTGAGGAGATAGCTTGCCTAAGAAGTCAGCTTCCCTCTTAACTCCAGCTTTAATTAAAACCCACAAATTAAAAGCGTTATCAAAGACAGTACTACTATTAGAAAGTTATTCAATGTTCAGAAACCTTAGCAGTTCTGTCCTGAAGTTTATTGTGGGTTTTTTTATTTTGTTTTGTTTTACTCCCTAATTCTGTGTTTTCCTCTGGCAGCTAATCTTGAAACAAACTCTTAAAAAGTGCTGTGGCCTTGGATTTGATCAGAGGCTTATTCACAAGTAGAGTCATAGAATAATATTGACTGGAGAGGACTCTGGAAGTTTAGTCTAGCCACCTGCTCAGAGTAGGGCTAGCTTCAAAGTTATTTCTTTCTTGGAGACTGATTCTTCCCACTGTCTGCATAGGAGGAAGATAGCTGAAGGCAGTAGAAAGGGTCACAGTCGCTTAGGGGGAGGTGAGGAAGCACTATCATTGTGGTTTCTAACTGTGGCTGTCCTGTGGGTTTTGGTTTTCTTCCATGCTTTTTATTTTTGCATAATTCTCAGTGAGAACAACTAGTTAATGTCCTTTACAAAATACAATGAGTACAGTAAGATAAGAGCAATAAAGAAGTGATGGACTCTGATGAAGGAGAGAGAAAGAGTTATCTCAGGCAGATGCAGTTACAACTGAGGAAGGACAGCTCTCTGAAGGTTATTTAGCTAGAACTTTTGGAACAGTTTTCTGTTAATAGTCACCGAGTCCTGTTAACCCAAACAATGATGCCTTAAATGCAGGGAGTTTGTGTCTATGGATGAAACATGGGTGGGAGCAAGCAATGTGTTCTAGTTATGTGCGGAAAAAGCTGTGGCAGATGCCCATGAGCTATTGTCAACGTGATGGCCAGGGTACTGCAGACTTTGCTCTTAATTGCCAGTGTACAGAACCTGCACTTTTTCAGGCTTGAACCTTTAACATACTAGTACAAAATAAAACTGAGAAGTATAAATAAAACTAAGAAGTATAAATAAAATCCCTGCGTGCCTGTGGTGAAGCCTGGGGGAGGCAGGGGGCAGCATGCCACCTCCCTAGGGTGTTGATTTTTATATATTGAGCCTTTTTTCAGCTTACTTCTTGTTTCTGAAGTAGCCAGGCTGCTGAAGGAGAGCACACCTTTCTTTTGGTTGCCAGTCCTACACTGACACTGCTGCTACTGGTCTAGGTTTTGTTGCTGACTTTCCAATATCTTCAGCATTGTTATCTTTTCATATATAGGTGATCTTCTAGACAGAATCTGTTTTGTGGGGTTTTTTTTTCTATTTTCTTGCTTATTAAGGTACTAATGTGTTAAATGTATCTCAAAAAACCTGCGTTAGATGACATGATGCAGAGATGCATATTCAAACCTGAGCCACAAAATTTTTCATGCTAATATCTTAAAGAATACACCTCACTAACTTTGCATTGAAAACAGTCTGTATAAATATTCAAATAATATTTGTCTATTTCTCTGCCTCCTTTTACTGCCCAGATGTATGTAGCTAAATGTTTATCTGAATCTGATTTACTTTTAGCTTGTACACAGATTTCTTGTACGCTCATATTCATACAGCTTCAATGGTACAGAAAAAGACTGCAAAGAAAACCTTGATTACTGTGAGATTTTTCTTCCTCGTGGAAAGTCCAATGCAGGATGGAGAGCAGAATTGCTGGCAAACTACCTGCCTGTCTGAGGGAATTATGTATTTGAAGTGGGCTTAAACTAAGGTCTGGCAGCCTACGGTAGGAACTCCACACAAACACTCAGAACTGCACACGCTACAGCCTTGGATAACCTCATATGCAAGTCTGGCTTTGTAGTCTCGGGAGTGAAAATATTCTGTACTAATGTGGCTTAAATCCTTAAATCAAGGGCTGAAACATTTATTTTACTTGCTGGCAAATTTGTGCAGTTGGGTGCGTGATGTGTGTCTTGATAAAATGTCTTAGAGGACAGCTGAAATGCATACATGTCCTAGACCGTGAGGGCCAAACCTTCAACAGGATAGGTCCTTCCATGAAGGAATGGGAAATTTTTTTTTTTTACTTGAACTTTTTTTTCCTTTTTCTTTCCTGCCTTACTATTCAGCTGGAAAGAAGATAGAAGGGTGATACAGCCTGTGATCTGCATTGTCCAAGGGTAACATTCCAGCCTTCTGGGGTAGATCCTTCAGCCTTCTGGGTGTAAATCATTCCCATTGCCCACAAAGCAATGTAGCCATAATATCTGATGCCAACCAAAATTTGCCCATGTAACTATGTTCTCTTTACCTCAACCCCCCTGACATCTGGTGTTACCTGTACCTGCCTTGTAGACACCTCTCTCTCCTTGTGACAGAGTTTCATAGTCATGGTCAGGCTGATGGAAAGACTGTAAGAACTGGATATATTGAAGAATTTACCCACTTTCTGAAATACTGAGCTTACTAGTTTATCTGCTTACATTCAGTCTGTGTCTATGACTTTATTTCAACAGCTTTTTATTCCCTCACTCTCTACTGTATTGCTATCCTAGCTTTTTCTTCTTTCTACATACCTGTTCTTATAAGTAATCTTACGTTGTTTGGAGCATGGGTGCTTCATTTTCAATAAAGCTGTTTGCTGGTAAGTTAATGTATCTTTTGGATCTGTTCCCTGCAGATATGGTGGTGATGGGTGCCATGTTAAGTGTTAACAACGGGAAGAAACAGGCCTTGTCATGACATCTTTTTTTTAAACTTCCCCTGACCTTGAACATTGTGTTTCCAAAAAGCAATATAGGATTCTTCAAAGCGTAGTAGAAAGTCCTTCTACTGGCAGGTGAAGGATGTGATTTAAAAAAAAACAAACAAAAAACCTGGGAGTCACTCGCACAAATTTCCTTCCGTTTTAAATAGTGTTTGCTGGGTATTTCCCAGATGTAATTAAATTGTAAGCTTTATTTTTCCTCAAGGTATTTGTTGCCAGAGGTTGTTTGTTTAAATGTGGTTGGAGCATGAGAACCAAGGGACAGAGGTTGGCTCTTGAATTATTGGGACTGAAGTAAAGCACAGACTGGTTGCAACTTTTGAGTGGATAGTTTTCACTCTCCATCTCCCTTTTGCTTCAGTTCTTTCTCATAATCAGCCAACTTCTGCCTCCCTTGAAAAATCACCCAGTCCTTTGCCTTTATGGTCTGAATAGTCAATCTTTTAGAGGATTATATTAACCAGTACTCTGAGTATTTTAAGACTTGTGGGCTCAGAGAAGAGTTATTGGAGCAGGGGGCTGGTTTCCGTTCTGTGCCATGCTTGTCTTGTATCTGTGCTTCAGGTCGGAAAGGCTGGACAAGCTGGGAGCCCTCCTGTGCAGGCTGTAAGGACCCTGCTCTTTTCATGACAGCCCACCATGCTCTCCATTCTGAGAAAGACTAATTACGAACCACTGACGGGATTTTTAAAGGTGGAAATTGTTCTAATTTTTTTTTATCCTTTCAGCATCCTGATGGTGATTTGAAACATCTTAATGTCAGATGTTCATCTGATAGGGAACTGAATGATGAATCCCTAATTTCATGTCAGTGAGCCTGATGAGATAACTTTGAGAACCCAAAATTTATATTAAAAAAAAGATAGTTAATCTTAATTTCGAACACAAACCTCTTTAGAAGAGGTAATTGTATCACAGACTTGGAACTGCTTGAACTCAGCAGACTGCATTTTTCCTATATCAGCAAGGCTCTGAAGCTAAAAACAGTTGAATTTTCGGCAGAGTTCTGCACCCACGGGGAGCAGTAGGATGTGGGGTTGAGGGTCCTTATTCAGCAAAACAACTGAGCATATATCTAAATGTTTTGCTGAACCAGAGCATTTATCAGTAAACATGAAAGTCTGGTTCTTTGATTAAAACTGACTCTGGAGGATGCCAAAGGAATTCTAAGAAATATCAAGCCCATAAGGCAGTGCTTGAGTTGTATAGATGCAGGCAAATGGCAGCATTTCTGAGTGTCTCTGGAGGAAAGTACTCAACTGATGAAAAGTAGTTTTGTGGAAAATTTTATGGCACGGAATGGTGAATGGCATTAATCTTTTTGTCTTTCTAAGGAAATTTATTGAAGTGTTTTTTTTTTAAAGAGAAACTTGTCTTTAACAAGTTCTAAGCATCACATAATTATTTTATAAATACTGGGCTAAAAATAATTCTTTTGTTTTCTGAAGGGAATTGGGATTTGGTATTTTGTTTGTAGATCTTTTAATATCCTTTCTGTACTGTAGGCTCTTATTAACTCTTTCTTAACTTCTCCATTTGTCATTTATCTTAAAAATAACACAAACCCTTGATCTCTTTAATAAAAAGGTGAAAAAGGCATATTTAGTTAACTGAAAATGGTATTTTTGTCTTGTCTAATGTCAGGGAGGGGTACAGAAATTTTCTGAACTCAAGGGTCTACACAGTAAAGTGGTAGGTACTCTGGGACATACCTAAAAAAATTGTCTTCTAATATTTATTTTCCCTTTAACTTTTTTTCTGTTTTAAAATTATTCTCCCATCAAAATGACCTCAGCTGTTAATATGTTGAACCTGCTTACCTTGCCTCTACAGAATAACTTTATTTTGTGCTTGCTTGTTTCTTTTGCTGCAAAATAATATAAATTCTGTCATTTGGATTAAGCAGGGCATGTGCAAGCATCAAGCAGCACAGTTTTATCTATTGGCACAGGAAGAATTAGACTCCAAGGGCTGTAGCATCCCAAACCCAGTGTTCTCAAATGGGATCCTACAGTGTCTCAACAAGAAATGGAGCACCTGCTATTAGAAAAACAGTTGTTACTTTCACATGAAAAATGTATTGAGTTTCTGCAAGTCTTTTTCTTTTATAAGCTCTTTTCACTGAAATATATTTGCATGTATCAATGCTGTTGCTTTACTACTGGTTAAGTTATAGTGCAGAGAGGATGTAGGGACCAGGTATATTCCTTTTCAAAGAGGAGAAATAATTTCATCCTCTGTAGCTAATGACAATAAAATGAAGTTCCTCGGACTGTAAGTCATAGGAGAGAGATGAACTTGGAGTGGAAAAAAAATATATTTAGAACAAAGACTTTGTGCCATGTTTTATTACCTGAAGGCATTGAGTTGGATTCCTCTTTGAGTAAACTGGTTTGAAGTCAATGGAATTTCACCAAGGATAAATTTTGACCCCAGGTGACAAAAGCAGAGGATTTTAATAATTCCATAAAGTCCAGCTGCTTCAAGCACAGTGTGCTTTTCATATTTTTAAGTGTGCTTTGTAAAAGATGAAGTTATTGTTTCCTTATTTGGCAGCTACTACAGTGTGAGCCTTACTAATAGTCAGTTAATAAAGAAAGGGATTTTACCTGTCAGGGATGGAAAGAACTAAACTAAAAATGTCATTACTCATTTTTGGAAGCAGTGTGTAGAACAAGGAACGAATAAAGGAATTCAGGGTTAGGTGATGGAAACATTTGTAAGGTTTGTTGTTCTTTTACCTCTTCAGCAAAAAGTTTACTTTCCTCTGGAACAAGTTTTTTGTTTTGGTGTTGGATTTTGTTGTTATTGTTTTGTTTTTAAATTTTTAATAACTTTACTTAACACTCGGAACCAAGAGTGGGCGAAGAATCAGTTTTTGCGATTGTCTTCATTTCTTGTCCTCTTTTCTTTTTCTTCACTTCTTAGATCACCAAATTTGCCTTGTGTCTGGAAAGGCTGGTTGATGCAATTTATTTTGAAAAAAAAATCTTTTATATTATGAATTTCCATTTAAATGGAGCAGTATGCATATGTCCTACTAGAGATTCTCCTCAAGCTATTTTGATTCAAGCTACTAAGTCAAGCTGACATTTTTTTCCTTTGTAAGATTGTGCACTTTCCATTAATGTATAAAAAATCAGTGGGGGTAAATGGCCACTTAGCATCACAACGTCGTGGTGGTTCTGTAGGCTTGAGCCATTGTATGAAAGGTGAGTAAAGGCAAAAAGGTTATTTGAAAATGTAGCTATTTCTGAAGTAGCTTAACTTCATTCAGTTTGCACATTTGGGGTTGCTTTAAGGAAGTCTGTAGAAGAAGAGAAACTTTTACAGCAGTGGCCACACACTGTGTATATTTGTGTGTGTGGTGTGTGTGTGTTTTAGTCCAAATGAGCGATTGATTCCTGGCCACTCCGACATCAACCTCCCTGTGGCTGAGGGCACCGCTGGGCAGGTGTGCTGTGGTGGAGTCTTCTCCTGCCTGCTGACTGACGTACAGCCAACACACAGCTGCCCTATGTGACTCAATGTGTGTATGTTCATCCTGTGTGGTGACTAAATGCACATGCCTGTGTCTGAAGGATGACTGGGAGAGGGTGGAGTGAGTTTTGGCCTGTCAGGGGGATTCTTCCCGGCCGTGGCTATGAGCAGGGACTCCTGGAGAAGAGCACAGTGATGGTCAGGCTGCCGGCTGGGTCGGTTCTTGTGGAGTCCCTGTGGCCTGATGGCTGGAGGTGTATTCAATGCATAGGACTAACCTGTGAGCCTTGGCTTTTAAATGAAAGATGGAAGCCTTTTATCTGGATTAGTGACTTTCTCTATGATGTTGCCATGAGTTTTCATCTCTCAGTCTTCGTCTCTTGATATGTAAAACAGATGCGATCTTCCCCATCATCTTCCATGCAGGACTGTTTGAAGGGCTAATGTAGTGGCTTTAAGTACTTGGATCATATCGGCGCTAACTGCTGTTATCTCATTAATTCTTCAAAACCTCCCCCCCCCGCCCTTTTTTGGAGGCATGAAAATGGCAGAGGCTTTATTTAAAGGTCTGACAGAATTTTTGCCTGCCTTGCTTGTGTTTAGACTAATGGATGCTGAACTGCAGAAGCTCTTTGTGATCTCAGATAAGGAACAAGGTGGTTGACGTTTTGGCAAGTCATAAATTAGTTATGATGTCCTGAAGAGTGTCTTAACTGATGGAGCTGCTTCTCTTTTCTCTTTCTTCTCCTGCCATGCCAAACTTTTTTTTTTTTTTTTTTTTTTAAATCACTATTTTTACAGGAAGTGGAAGCAGTCATACTTGAAGCAAGGGTTTGGGAAATATGAGACCACTCTTAGTTTGCTGTAGGCAAAAGGATTTTTCAGGTGAAATGTGACTCTGCATCATTAGAAGAAAACTTACAACAGCAGGTAGAACTACATTACATCCCATGAATAGTTTGAGCACCATGTTAGGCATTTAATATGTGGCTTCAGTTTCTTGCATTAGGGCAAACTTCATCTTTGGAGATGATTTGTTAAACTGTGTACTTTGTAAAAGCTGACAGTTTTACACATTTTCTGCTTTGAAATGTTAGATCAGTCTGGCAAAATTTCCTTTTATAGCACTAGTGAATTCAAAGCAGTAATTAATTGTTCTATGGGATATTATCACCTTCAAGCCAAGAAAGTAATAGCTATTTGAGAAAATTGACAAGAAGACTGTTCAGAGATTACCTCTGGATGTTACTTGTCTCAATTGCTTTTTGGAACTAGGCCAATAGTAGTTGTTTTTCTTGCTGAAATAGGGCTCGTGGCCGTATTGTTCCCTGCATTCACTTTCCTTCTCCCAGCACTAATGTTTGATCTCTATGATAACATGTATCGTCACAGATGTAAGTAAGTCCATCCTAGGAAGGACTCTGAGGTTTTTTAAAAGATTGCAGTGGTCTAAACTGCAACACTTAGGCAAATGCTTCTCAAGTGTCTCTTGTTAACAAGGCCACCTACCTAAATTTAGTAGTAGTTGCCTTAGAAAGAAAAAAAAAAGTAACTAAAATCCTCAGAATAAGGAGTGCTTCATGCCAGTAGCAGAAAAATAAAAGCAATCCTGAAAAAGACTTTGTTCTGTTGCTTGTGAATTCTCTTGAAATCTCTGTTCTCTTTTTAATTTTTTGAAATTAGCAGGGCTAGGTTTTTAAGCAATTTCATGCCCAAACCGAAACAGTATTTAAGACTCTCTGTGGTGATTGATTTTGAATAAAAGAATTTTAAAAACTAAACTCACTTCATTCTAGTAGTTAATGTTAAATTTACTGGATGTCAAAAGTATATTTGCATCAAGAAGCCTGTGAGTAAGTCGGCTCTTATGAATACCAGACTGAACTTCAGCTTTATTGATATGATTCAGGAGAAAAGAATTCTAATGAAACAGTTCTGAGTATTGAGCTGCTTTATGGTGTTGTTAAAATCTTCCTGCGTGCAGAGAAAACCAAACCAACTAATTCTTCTGTTTGTTTCAACATCACACAAGCACTGCTCAAAAGTATTCAGCAAAAATATTGTCTTAAGACATTGCAAGTAAAGGTTGCTAACAAAGTCCTTTTTCTGCCTCGAGGAGTCTTAGAATGTAGCTTCCCTCTTTCTCCAGAGAAATAATAATGCACTTAAGATAGTTTTATAAGTCAAGCATTCACATATCTGTCTATGATGTGACAAGATTGCTCAAAGAAAAAACTGAGTGAAATCAGGATTTATTAGGGAGGATTTCTGAGCAATGAATCAGTGCCTTTTGGCCTAGTGGACTGGATTAATTTAATTAGAGCAATAAACATTTTTTGTTCTGGTTGACTGAACTAAGTTGATTCAGTTCTGACACCTGTGTTCTCTCCTTGTTCCAGTTGCTTTCATTAAATTTTTGAAAGTGGCAATACTTTGTTCCAGTAGAAGGGATGTGATTTTTCCCCTAGTGCTCCTTGGTCCTAGCCTGTATGCTGGTGTCCCAGTGCTCACTGGTGGGGTCCCTCGCTGGAATGCTGCTGTGGGGATTCAGTTTGCCGCTTTGTGGGCTACGAGCCCCTGCAGCTGGAAAGGGTTCATGTTTAGACCAGAACTTTCTGCACAGTTGCTACATCTTCTGCCCTTTAATCCTGTGCTAAATCAGTCAGTGAGTGTCTGATCCTGATATGGTCATATGACATTACAACTCTAGGACAATTTTATGGCAGAAATTTTAGAGCAGTGTAGCACAACTCCTTCTTCCTTAATGCAGTTAATCATAGGGTTCATGTCCTGAGGTGCTAACAATACAGTTGTTCTGGTCTGAAGTCTTTCGATATTCCTCCTCCATTTGTGGTACATGATTTTGTTTGCTTTTTCTTCCTATCCACTTAGGTCCTCCACGTTATTTTGTTAAATAGACCGTGACTGGTGCAGTTAGAGAGGTTTAGTGGGAACCTGTGCAAGGACTGTAGTGCCAATGAAGGGTCTCTCACTCACTTTCAATGGGACCCTGCAATGACTGGGGTGCTCTCTGCTCCCCTCTTTCTTTGGGGGTACATTCTTCCTCTTGTGTCTAATACCTCACTGTAACTGTCTGTATCCAAGATGTGTTTTAGTATGTTTTCTTAGTTAGGGTCATCTCATTACTAATAAATATTTGATGACTTTGTAATGTTCCTACTATACATACAGAGCAGCTGGCACAGACTTTAAACAACCATCCCTGTAATCTCCTGGATAATCTCAAAGAACATCTAAGTACAACAGTGCAGTTACATTGGAAGTTTTTAATATAAACATATTTTTTAATACAATGGCTTAACAATGTATTGGGGTTAAGCCATTATATAAAAATATGGCTTATATTGGGGTGTCTCTTTGCATTTATGGTGAATGAAAACTGCAGTTGACTGTCCTAGGTGGTTAACTAAACTGTGAATGATTATATTAAGGGCAGTTAAAGAACTGGTGAATGAGAGTACGCTTCTGTGCTTTATTTCTGAATATATTTGATTTGTTACCGTAGCCTTGTTACCCAGAGAAAAGGGCATTTGTGCTCAACAAAAACTTTTTTCTTTTCCGGCCAAGCTTCTGGCTCTGGCAGTAGGGCTGAGAGCAGTGGGACTGCTGAACTGCTCTGCCTGGCTTCTCCTATGATGAGTCAGGTCTGTGTTGACCTTGGGGTGGGGTGTTTGTTTATTCAGTTGTTTGTATCCTATTAAAAAATGTTGATACCCCTGTTCAGCTGATTAGTAGGGACTGGTGTTTTTAAAGCAGAAAGACAGTCAGGCTTACACTTAACCAAGGAACTTCCCTTGCAGTGTAATGTGAAGACTGCATTTACGGCCAGTGCATTATCACAATCTCATGAGATGTTAGTAAAATAATGGATCTTAACTTCATTGGAGGGAATGGAAATAAAACTACAAGTCCACTGATAGGAAGAACAAGTTTCAGCCTGGCTCCACTGTGCTTACGTGAGAGCTTTTGAAGTCCTAGAAGAGGTTTTGGTTTTCCCTGCATCTTCATGATTGCTAGAGCAAACACAGGGACCCTTGAAGGGGTGGCAGGGGTAGTGGCGCCTCCCTTTTTTTTGCAGCAGTTCATGTTTGTACTAGGTCAAAACTGAATTTCCCCTTACAAAAGTAGGGTGTTGAAGTATTTTTCAAGTATTTTGAGTAACTTGATCTGTAGTTCACCTGATGGCACAGTTAGACTTCAGCCACCAAGTAAAACATATCCTGTGAGAATTGGAGCATATGGCAACAAAACAATTTGATTTATTGGCATAGCTACACCTCCTTACGCAAAACTACATGAAAAGCTGACAGAAATGCTTTTTTGTTCATGTAGCTGTGCCTATGAGAAGGGTTTGCCAACTTAGCAGAGTTTCCAACAGTGATATACAATGCATTATGGGAAGGAAATGCACCATTGTACAATGCAATTCTGAAACTTGTCTGCTTTTCCTATTAAAATTGTTGAATAAATGAGAGGCAGCAGTCCTTGTCAGGACTCTGAGCTGGAACCCTTCACATTCGGTGTGTTATGCTACAGTGCTAGCAAGTGAAAGCCTGAAACATCTGAGCTTATTTAAACCCTAGCAAACAATATGAAAAGAAAACTTAAAGTTACTTAACTGAGTCCTGTATTAGGTTCTTTGCTTGGTTTTTGTTTAATATTAAAGTGTCACTTATTTAATAGCCAACTTTTGTCAGCTGGGAAAAACAGTCCCTAGCTCTTGTTTTTTTCCTGAAAATCAAAACCTAATGTTACCCTCTAATGATGGATATGTTGAAATGGGTCATTTGAATGTTATTTTCTTCTACAAAAATAATAGTAATGCTTAATATATATATATGTATGTATGTGAGGTGCATAGCACTGGCCCACCTTCAGACTGTTATAAATTCCAGCAAATGATATTTTACTGTACGAACTGCCACCACCAAGTGCTGACTCAATGATAGCTTTTACGTGTACCTCTAATGTTTAGCAGGAAGATATATTACTCATTTTATTTAATGTCCTTTCTGGGGAACTGTTTCAAAGCTTGCAAAGCATGTATGAGGCCCCACAAACTGCTGACTCCACTGCAGAGTTATTTTACATCTAGTAAGTTCCAGGATATTGTGATTGTTTTTTAAATAACACTATCCTTTACTGATTGTACTTGAAAACAAAGTTATGCTTTTCTAAGTGTTGCCAAGTCACTTTGAAAGTCTCACTATAAGATTTCTCACTGCTCACCCTGTACGTAGGGCTGGGCTGTTGGTTTGTCTTTTTGTTGGCAGGGAAAAGCCATGCTTCTCACTGAGGTATCTGCTTCCAGTTAAGTCTTGTGGCAAGAAAGCTGCTGTGATCTTACAGTGTGAACATCCTCAGGCATTTAGTTAGTATTTTGTGGTTAGTTTTTTCAGAATCTACCTGAGGGATTTTCCCCCCCCCCTCCCCGAAATCTTGTTTGATTGTTCAAGAAGGATCATCTAGAGGTTTTGTGTACTGGAGAAGGCAATAAATCGTACTCCATCACCAGCAGTCAGGTTCCCTGTGTGAGTCCCTGCCATCTATAGTGTTAAGGGGGCTCTTACTTTCTTCAGGCAAGCTCTTAAATGGGAGTTGATCCCTTGCCATACAGGGAGATGGATTTCAGCACCTGTGGGGTCTCTGCAGGGGAAGTACTTTAGATGTGCGTGTGAACATTTTATATTTTTGTGAAACCTGAATTGGCTTTGAGGTTCCCTGAGATTTTTTTCTGGGCAGCAGTGATAGTAAGATACGTGCCTTATACAGGCTATGTTAGCATTGGGCACAAATGACTTATTTCCTGAGTTAAAACTGCTTTCCCCAACTTCCCTTTAAAAAAAAAAAAAAAAAAAAAAAAGCAAAAGTCAATAAAAGATTATTTGAGGAGAAGAGCCATTGTGATTTCATATGGAGGCCATCTCAGTTCTCCTTTTATATCTGATGCTCGCCTGGGAGTATATGCTGTACTCGTGTACTGGGCTTGAATTGTTTTCAACTTTATTAATAGTTTTCAAAATGCATTTAACAGTTAACTGCCAATGTGCATGCTCTTTTTCATTACAGCTAACAAGCAGCTGGTCAGTACATTAACGAAATGTTGACTCAGTTAACTCTTGTGGAACCACATCTCTGCATTTCTTCAAATACCCTTGTCAGAACTATATGGGGAGAAATCCTGTAGGATAAAACAAAGGGCACATGCTTAATAAGGGAAGAAAAGAGCAGAAGGAATTAAAGGAGGAGAAAATCTTTTTGTATTTTGGAAGGGAAGAAGAGATGCAACGAGCAGGGCGTGAGTTGTTGCCTAGATAGAAAGAAGGTGAGTGAGTGGTAGTATTTAGTAAGGAACTCCTTAAACAAAACTTTACCTCAAGGGAAATGGAGAGGGAGACATTAGTAATTCATTTAAGAGCTCTGGCTGATACTGCAGATAGCATTGTGAGATATATTTCTTAAGCGAGCGATTTTATTTGTTCATTGAGAATGATGTTGTTTTGGTGTGGGGTTTGTTTAGTTTCTGATGGAGGTCTGGAGGGCAGAGAAGAACCTCAAGGGTACTAGTTAGTGTTTTATTTTACGATTGAATTTATATTCTTTTATGGTTACTTTTACAGTTTTGAAAATCTCATTACTGGACTCATTCTGTCAAAATTCTCATTTTAGATAATTGAAATCATGCCTGTCCAGTGATAAGCCTTTCTCTTTTCAGTGAAGCAGTGGTGCAAGTATAGGATATATACGGCCAAATCTTTTTACATGTGGCTGCCATCTGCGTGAACTAAATTACTCCCTATGAATCAGGCGTACAATATGCATGCTCTCTGTTCTGTATAAAGATCTTCTCCCAAGTTGCTTAGAGTAATCCTTTCTCACTCTCCATTTAGTCCTTTCTCTGGCACATCTCCCATGGACCTCATCTGGATTCCTGCCTGATTAAGGACTAAGAGCTTGACCCTGTGAGATAATAGAAAACCAGTATCCCCACAAGAATCTACAGATTTCAATGGGAGTTGAAGGCAGTATGTGCTGCTAAAGTGTTCAGCATGTATGCTCGGTTTAAGGTAATGATTCCAGGACTTGGCTGTGTTACAGTGTACATGCTTGCTGGCCCTAACTTGATTAAGCTGCAAGTATATTACCATGATTTGAATCCTCTGTGGAAAGGAAAACACATGGTCTCCCTGTGGATTTTTTTTTTTTTTTGGCTTATTCAGAACAAATTTTCATTTTCTGAATGTGTATATTGAAATGTTCCTCACCAGAAAATTTTAGTTTGTTGGTATTTGTATTCTTTTGAAGCTGTTCTCCTAAAAGCAGGGACCCAAGAGTGCAGATTCCTTTGGGAAGAGGAGGCTGTGAAATGGTAAGATCTAGGAAGGGTTGTAACTTTGACTCTTGTTGCACACAGCCTTCCAAAATGATTCACAGTTTCCTTAAAAGATTCCGGTATCTCCAAGTTTTTGTTAAAAACAAAGAAACACAAAGTTAATTATCACATCCTGGAAGAAAGCACATTACAGAATTAGGCCATATAATGAGATACGGAGCACAGCTGGGTAGTGACCTTCAGCTGTTTGTGTGGATAATGCCCTTTAGACTTTATGTAAGAGAGCAGACTACCCAAAACTAAGGCTTCTCGTTTAAAAAAGAAAAACAGTTAAGTGTATAATGCAGTTTAACTTGCAAATAATTTCCAACACAAGAAAAAAATTGTTCTTCAATGTTGTAATACTGCCGATAGGTCTCTCTCTGAATGCTACAGTGCCTAGGCATAAGGAGGAGCCTGAAACTCAATTTTAGGTTGAAGGGATAACCCTTAAAAGACAAAAGTTTATTGAGTTGAAGGCATGGCTATGGGATGCCTACCAAGAAACTAAGATTGTATTGAAAAGCAAACCACAAACATAGGTAATATTTAACTAAAGCAACATTTGCTAAAAACATAGATATATTTGTGACCTAAGAACTAGGTAGCTTTTTGGTGGTAAAGGTCTTTCAGTCTTTCAGGACTGGAATTTCTGTTTTTATAAACATGACAGACACCAAAAAATGTTTTTTTTTTTTTCTCCTATTATTGGCTTCATACAAGATTCAGGGGTCTGGGTCACTCTATGATTGGACATGTGGTAGTATCTGGTCAAACAAGATAACACTTGTGTGTTAAAACACGTCATGCTTGTTATTGTCCTCCAACATGGACTTCTGTTGTGATGACCTAGTGACACACAGTGTTTATGCAGATAGGAATAGCTGGGCTTGGATGCTTGTAAGTCGAGCAGAATGAGTATCCTTTTGCAAAGGCCCAAGTGTATGCCTGCCCCAAAGAGATCACAATGAAAAAAGGTGTGAAACAAAGACTGGTATAGGTGTTCTTGAGTTTGCAGCAAAGTGTTCAAGACGATATCACCCAATAAATTTGTGATCATTTAACTTTTGTTGTAGAGGCTTAAGGAAGTAAATATGGGATTTGACTGAGAAGTGAGAAGCTGTGAAAAGAGAGAGTAGAAGGCAAAGACTGTGAAGGAAAGAATTGGAGGAAATAATGCATAATTTCTGTTAACAAATCTGTATTGTACAGTTCATGGATATCACTGATACATGGGGGAGAGCAGGAAGGAGGAGGCATAAGGACTTCCCCCTCACCTGTAAATGCCTTTGGCTGGTTTCAGCTGGAGAAGTCCTCTGTGTCCTCCAGCCCACGTGGAAGAGGGCTAGTAGGGTGCTCCTGGAAAAGGAGGGAGCATGTGCCTTTGTGACCTGCTTCTCGTGGCAACTGATACAAAATAATCTTCCCAGTCCCAATTTTCCTTAAATAATTACTGAGAGTTTAATTTCAGTAGAGTTTGAATCTCTATGGTTTCCCATTTATGGCTGGTTTTGTGTTGTACGGCTGGGCTAGTATGTTCAGGGGAGTGGAAGGTCAGGCAGGGCATGGGGCGTATGCTGTACAGGGGCTCTCTGGACAGGTGTTGTATGATTACATACTGCCACTGCCAGCTTCTCTTCTATTAAGTGTTTAACAATATTCTAATATGCTTTTTTTTTTTTAAAAAAAAGGAAAATGTGAATAACAGTTGAGTGGTGTTTTTTGTGTAAAGCATTCAAAGAGAACATGCTGTGTTAGGCAAATAGGGTTAATTTTAAGTCTCATTTAAAAGTCACGAACTTATTTGCCTAAGGACAAACTTTTTCAACTGCTAATTTTCTTTTGCCCTATAAATTAGTGGTAGTAATGTTAACAGGTTATAAAAGGGGAAAATAGAGCCATGGAGTCACATTAGTTCAACCCATTTATCTTAAGTACTAAACTGCCCTTTAAATGATAGTTAAGTATTTAGGAAACCTACATCTGTTTTGCTGAGTCCAGGCATTTCAAAAGTCTCAGATCCTTGACTTTTTGAAAATACTCTGCAAAATATTTGTTTAGTCTTATGGACCTGGCATTTCTAGTTTAGGTTATCTTGCTTCGAGCTACCTTCACTGTGATGATGGCAACGCTGAGCTGTGGTGGAATGGCCTGTGGACTAGTGGAGGACTGGTTGTTTTTCACACTTCAGTATTAGCTTAACAGCCGAGTTTAATATGTAACATCACACTTTAAACAGAGCCTGTTTTCAGAGTGTGATGTAAGCACTGAGCTTGTTAATGTTCACGTATTGTTAGGCTTCTGGTCAGCCTTTTTGTGTGCAGGTTCAAAACAGGGATTTCTTAGGCCACTTGACCTCTGCACTTGTATTCCACTCATCCTGTTGAGTCAGCCTTATTAAGAGGACAAAGTTCAATTTCTTCCAGTTTTGGGAGGAAAAAACAAGGACGGTTTCTGCTTTTCATAGCTATAATAAAAAAACAATTGGCTTGAAGAGCAGATATATTTATTTAATTATCTGAATATTGACAGTTTTATAGAAGCAGCAGCAGATGATGAGAAAAAACATGCACTTGGTCTGGACAGATACTGTGCTCAGCAAACAAACCTCTGAATGTTATTGATGAGAATATATTTATTTATTTATTTATTAAAAAAGCCTTTTGGTGGTTAAAGGCCATAGATGCTGTTGTTTATGATTAGACAGTTTCAGAGCTGGTCTGAATCAGAAGTGCTTTTCCTCCTATAGAAAGCTTTCTCCTCCTTTTGAGGAAACAAATTGTGTATCAAGTCATCCTGCACACTAAATACTAATAATGGAAGGGGATTTGAATTTTGTCATTCAAATTCTGTGTCGGATTGAATTGTTCAGACTTTCTGGTTCCCAAACAATGTTTTAATCCTACTTTCAGCTACTTTTGACCACTTGGGCCTTCATCTGTATTTAAGAATCAACCTCTGTAAGTGTAGCTGGCCTCTTGAGCTAGATGTTGCCCAGCTGCAGCAGGGTACCCAAGACTATCAGAAAGTAGTCTGCTCTGCCCTTTTTCACAATGTCTTCTTTTTCTGCCTGGAAGCTTCTTCTCGACAGAATAACAGGAGTTTGGCTGTTTGTTCAGGACTTTTTGGGATCTAGGAGCTTGGTTAAAGCTACTGTTACTGTTCTGGAATTGCTTCCTAGTATTTGGAAGTCCTGGACAAAGGACTGCAGTGTGTGGACATACTGGATTCAGGTGCTACCTAGCAGTGTACCCACCCAGGGTCTTCCCATGGAAACCCTGAACTGGAATGAAAATCCTTCTGTTTTTGAAGGGGAAGACTGGACATTACAGATCATAATTTTCAGGGTTTTGTGGTGGTTTTCTTTGGTGTGGTGGTTTTTTTGTTTGTGGGTTTTGGTTTTTTTTATTACTGGCTGACAAATGGTCACTTCTCTTTATATTGTAAAAAGTTCAGTCAGTGCAGGGCAAGACAGCATTTCACACTGATCCAAAAAGAGTTTATCCCAAGCTTTTCTGTTGCAGGGCATTTGCTTACAAGCCACCTCTTCTGCCATTCCCAGAAGACTTTAACTTTTAATTATTGATCCTCCCTATATCCTTGTAAAATTCTCCCTGGACATACTGTGATATTTTAGCAAATCATGCTGTTTCATTAGTTATGTAGGTGAAACTGTGTGGTGTGATAGTTATTTTTGGCCCTCAGATAGTATGGTGGTCTTGCAAGTTCAGTATGTAGAGAAACTGTCTGCAAAATAAGTAAGAGCAATAGTTTTTAAATCCGTCGCATCTTGTAAACATATATTTTGTCCCATAAAAAGATGCTATAACAATAACCTGGGATAATTATAAGTATCTGTAAACCAAACAGGGTTTACTCAGAATCTGTTTAATCAGAACAGTAAGTAAAACTTCCTGATCCTCACTTTCAGCTTTTTTTTTTTTTTTTTTAAATAGCATTTTCCCTCCCTTTCCCCAACACCTGAAAGCTAGAGGTGGGTCTTACTTGGACTGAGAGCTGATCTGGTGAAAGCATTTGACAGCTCTTTCAGTCTCCTTGAAAAATGATTCTGTCTGGGTAGAAGGTACTAGGTTAAATTCAACAGGAGTAAGTAACTTTATGGTATCTGAAGGACTATGCCATGGGATCCCAACATGTAAATGCATCGAGGCCACAGTATACCCATTTAATAAATTATTAAAACCATTCAAAATTCAGACTTCTCCCACATCAGGTCTAATACTGGTCCATCTAAGACAATCTGCAGTGTAGTTGTAAACGCAGTTTCCAGGAGCTTAACACAAAAAGTGAAGATGAGGAGGAGAGGGGTGTGCTGATTTGCTGTTTGGTTACCACTTAAAATGGAGGTAGCCCCAGTCTTACCTTCCGTCTGAGGTATTAATAGTGGGCTTATGGGAATGCTGGTTAGGGAAGCAATTTTGAGAAACTTGTGTCATGACTGCATTGTCCTGTCACTATAAATGGTGACTTCAGTACTGCTGAGGAAAGTAAATGCAATTGCTTCAGGAAAAGCTTTTATGTTCAACAGCGTCTCCTGTGTGCTCTTCAAAAGTGGAACAAATATCTTTACATGATTTAAGTGTGATTGATTGTTCTCATTTCCACTGAATTTTTTGTCAACATCGAGGTCAAATAGCTTTCCAGAATATATATATATGTGTGTGTGTGTGTGTGTATATATATATATTTATATATGCACATATATACATGGAACTTGGAGAGGTATTGCATGAAGCCTTTTTGGTAATCAGAGCAGTTGCTAAGCTGTGATTGTGTTCTTCACTGTGGAAAGATTTAGTCAAAGCGAAAATGCACGAGGGGCTTTTGAAGGTGGTAGTTTGTGTCACTGTTGTGCTGATCATGGACTAGAAGGGAAATGTATTTACACAGTCAGCATATTTTCTAACATCAGCAGTATCTCTTTCTAGGAAGGTCTTTTCACATTCAGTCTGTTGGCTCATGAGTACAGTTGAAGTCTAATGGCTCCCTGCTGCCCACAGAAGGGACAGGGGTGCAGGTTACTCTACTGCCCCTGGTGAGAGCCAGCCTAGGTGCTCTTTAAGCCTTCCTCCTTGCCATTCAGTGCACCAAAGACCTGCTTAGTCTCTTTATTGCTGGAGTAGTTTCCTGTCATGTTAGTGAGCTGAATCAGCTCTTGGGGAAGACAGGTTTGATGAGCATCAAAATAGGCATAAGGTAGCTGGGAAGTGTTGGTGGGAAGGAGAAGAGAAGTGGGGGGAATGAGACACCTTGGTTTTGGCTGTGGTAAGATGTTGGATGATTCATCCTGTCTCGTAAACCTGCAGCATTAGGTTTCGGTGTTTTTTCATTCCTCTGCCTGTAGAATTAGCTGTGTATGCACAGGTCTGTCAAACCTGCCATCCCATGAGAGCCATGCCCAAGATGCCAGGCACCTGCCAGCCAGCCATCCGGTCCATGAGACTTGTCCTACACCTGGGCTGGTGCTGCCTAGCAAGCTTCAGATATCATCCTGGCACCAAGTCACAGTGCCCAGCTGCTGCCTTGGCTTGAGGCTTCACCCCAATGCCATCTATCTGTGCCATCCCCTGGCATAAGGGCTTCCATCTCCTGGGCATGAAGCACTGTTGCAGTTTCTGCAGACAGAGCTCAACTTATTCTAGTGGCTGTCCTGATTTTTCACCTTGGAGGATGGTCTACTCTCATAGACTGAGGGTTTTTTTTAATCTCAAGTACAATTTGAGAGTAGATATAAAGGAGGGAGATTGTAATTGTACAGCATGTGCAAAAACTAAATTCCTTGATTTTCACTACTAAAATGGTGTGAGTGGCATCCTTTGGGAGGATTTCTTACATTTGGGTTTTTTTGTGCACTTTTGAATGTGCTGACCGAGTCCTTTAGGAATAGTCGTAGTTTTGCTAAACTGTGTGGGCCATCATGGCTAGAGTCAGCCAACGCTGATTGTGCGTAGACAGCTTAAAGATGATGACTGTGAGGATTAGCTCACAATGGTAAACTGCAGGGGTAATGCCTGTTACCATGATAACTTGGAGAGTTTGTATCTCTGCTGTAATGGTACTTCTGGTTTAAACAGAAAATGCAACTTCAAGTTTCAGTAGGCCTTGCTTTTTTATTTTTGCAATTATTTGCCAGCCCTGAGGGTTAAAGTCATTCTGTAGCTGACCTTGTCACACAACAGGTAATTGAATATTTGGTAATAAGTATTTTAAATAATGTTTTAAAGATTCTAGCATGTGGATTTTAGAATACTCTTTTTTTTGCTTTGTTCTACAATGTCATTTGACACTGTTTATAAAACATAGGCAGATGTCCATGGGTCTGCATTAATATATTATATAAGCTTATTATTTAACTTAAGATGGGATTTATAGTGTAATATATATCTTTACCAAGGAGCTTGAAAACTAACGTGATAAAGGATTTTTATATTATTTTAAACAAAAAAGGTCACCATGGAAGAGATTTTTGAGGAATAATTGGCATGTGTGTAAATACCGACAATAAATGCTTCTAAAAGCCTAAGTTAGGTCAGCTGCTCACATTGCTCTAGAACGTGTCTTTGTGTATTTTCTTTGCTCCCCATGTTTTTCCTGTATTTTTGGTGTACTATTACTTTAAATGAAATTGAGGGGAAATTTTGAGCCAGAATAAAAAGTGACTTTGAGTGATCATTTTGTGTTTAAATAAAAACCAAGGGGAAAGGTACTCAAATAAAATTTTTCAAGTTACATTGCCGAAATACTTCATGGCAGGTGGGATGCACTGTATTTGGGCTGTCCATGGCCTGCCAGACACCGTGCTAATTTCTGTCCCTTTGTGTAACACCAAATGTGCCTAGAGATCTCCAAATATTTTATCTTTGCTTACTTGGTGAAACTGTTTTTAGTGTTGTTGCTGCCTGAAGGCTGTTGTGATTGACTTCTGTTCATAATGACTCAGAAGTGTGTGGGGTTTTTTTGTTTGGCAATATCTTGGTGCGTAGTCTGACAATATCTAGATGTGTAGTCAACCTTCAGAATTTTGCAAGGACTGCCATGCACCTTATCCATCAGACTTTTTAATTGAATTTGGTATACGGAAAATGTAGCTACACAGACCACCTGTGAGCAGCTGAGCCATCAGTGATCTTGGACCACAGTTCTAGGACTCTGTTATGCTTATAGGCCTTATTGGAGATTCAGCTGTGGCTTGAGCTGTCTCCAGCACCAGCCTGCTCTCACCAACTGGTCTGAGGTATCTAGATGAACTTGAAAAAACATTTGCCATCATTTAGCTTTATGGCTTTCAAATAGCGAGTGTGCACATTTGTTCCCCTGTCCAAGGGGATGCCATCCTTGAGTTCAGGACAGAGCAAGGACTCCATAAGCATTCCTCAGCACTGGGGCTGACCTGGTGTTTCCTCTTCTCCTTACGGATTGAGTCTTGAACAACTTTGGGCACAGGGTCCTTCCTAGTTAAAAGCAAACCAGATAATAAAGTTCACAAGTCTGAAGAGAAAACCTGTAGCAAAGCATACTCCAGAACTGATTTCCTTCCTGATCCTACAACAGGGACGTAGCAGGGTTGGTTAACTGAGTGGGGGCTGAGGAAGACTGCAGTAGTTTTTGCCTTTTTTTTTCTTTCTTTTTTTGTATAACTTTTTTAAAATTTTTTGAGACAAGACTGAAACTTTTAAATGCTTTGAGGGGGGAAGATTTGTTTTGCTAAGCACTTGACATGGATCAGTTTTCAAGGTTTGTGCAGTGAGATGTTTAGTGATAGTGAACTCATCCTTAAAGGGTCAGTTACAGGAATTCAGCCTTCAATTGAACTTGTAATCTTGTTATTTTTAATTAGGAAAAGTCTGGTACTCTTTCAATTATGGAGCCATCTTCCCCCAAGCCTGTTTCCTTCCCTTTTGCTTTTGCTGCTTCTGAGGTCCACTGCATTTGATGAGACTGAGGCAAGCAGTTGCCAACTGCTGCAGCTGGAAGCCCAAGTAATAGAGCAGCGTTTCTTCATTTGGTGAAGGGGTCTGTCCACTGATGAGCATTTTCAGTCCATTTGCAGCTGAGGAGGTGGGAAAGGCAGCCCCAGCGCATCCCTGGCTGGCTGGCAGCCTGCAAACCGTGTGTTTCAAAGCCGTCGCTCTCGTTCTGACTCTGCGGCCAGTGGTGTTTTTATCAGATCTTCCTGACATTCGGCACTGAGCAGATGTTCCCTTTTTTAGTATAAAGCGATGCTCTTGACGTGCTAGCTGAGATTAGGGAGGGGAAGGCTTATAAAGTTTCATGCTCGAGTGAAGCACCTATATTGTCAGCACAGAAAGGCTTCTGAGAGGCAAAACCAAGGCAGGGAAAAAACCAAACATGAAACCAAAAAGCCCTCTCCATCTGCTTTTCACTGAATGCTGGTGTTGTAAGCAGAGTCCACATGCTTCAGTACTGGCCAGGGATTAGAGGTGGTGCCTGCTAGCCTGTTCTCCTGGTGGGTTAGACACGAATGGCAAGTCTCCCATGCATCCTCAGGGGCAGTGGCGAAGTCAAAGCAGAAGATGATTGCGCATAAGGTGCTGTTGCTGCACAGTCTAGTACTCTGCATCTGTGACTGTCAAAAAGAAGATAACTTTGAAAGGAAATCAGCTCTGTCTCTCCAGATGTGTACGCATCTGTATGCACCAACATCCATAATTCATTATTTGCTCTCTAAAGACCAAAAATTGACCTGCCAATAACCCAATTGACAGATAAAAGCAAGGCATCTTATTGAAAGAAGAGCCCTTTGTATGTCGGTGTACTGAAGGACAAGTGCTGGTGAAGCTGGGTGGACAGTATAGGAACTGTTCAATGGAATAATAAGGGCTGGATAGAAAAGAACACAAATTACAGGGAAGTTTAGGAGAGTTGTGGAAAGGAGTGTGTAGAGAAAAAATAAGGCACGGAGTGAGCCCCTGTTAAATTCAATATGTCTGCGTATACGAAGAAAAGGAAGCAATCTGGGCCCAAATAAAAAAATTAAATAGAAAGGAAAACTTGGACTATGCTTTTATTTTGGAGCTTGGATGACCTATCAAAAATGATCTTAATGTTATGAATTGAAGGAAAATTTGTTATTGGCTTGTAGAAGACTGTAATACTGTAATAATTTAGAAATGTTTGTTGAGTGTCTAGTAGTTTCAGCAACAGCAATTATAAAATTTTCTAAACTGGAAGAGTAGGTATCAACTCTGTGGTTGGTATGCACCCTGAATCAGTTAACATGAGGCACCTTCAATCTCTCTTGATCTCTTTGAGGTTGCTCTCATTAGCCATCAGATAAGACTTTGGATATAAACTCTTCACTTGGACAACCAATATAGCACCATGTATTTTTGAGCAAAAGTTGGCTGCGTATGCAGCTCCAAATGGAACTCAGTGGGGATCAAGTATGTGACACCTACTTGTGTTTCTGAAAAACTGCCATAGGATTTTTTAATTTTTAAATCATTCTGAACTAAACTTTAAGAAAGAAAAAAACCAAACCAAACCAAAAACACAACACAAAACAAACCACACAACAACAAAATCCACCTACACCAAAAATCCTGCCCCTGCCTCCAGTCTAGTGAATATGTTCTATAATGTTACTGTTACTGGGTATTTTGGTACCTTTATCTATACCTATTAATGCTGCCTGAGATGGGACACCAACACTTCCTGCATTGGTTTGAAAATCATTACAACTTGTATCAGCACTTTCAAGAGTACTCACAAGTATACAATGAACTGAAGTATACATTTGCAATTTAAATATGTAACATTTTGCTGAGAGAGACTCAGAAGACTTCTTTTCTTAGATAAGCATAGACTGCTGAGGTCTGACCTCATGTTTAAATGTGTGTTTTTGTGCATGCTCTTTGATGATGCATGAATTCCTGTGTGGCGGATCGTGAAAGTATGGTTCTTTCTCTTCACCTCCTGAAACTGATTTTATAAGGTCTGGAATTTCCTTCTGTCATCTTTAATTTACTCATTTTCAGGAATACAGTAACAGCATTAGTGTGGGTAGGATGGTTTGAAGAGTTTCAATACCAATTTATTAAAAATACAATGGTTTTGAAACCTGTTTTAGTTATTTTTGCTCTAAGCAAGCATTTAATTTTTATACGCTTTTTTTTTTTTCCATTTTGGCCCCAATACAAAGCTCTCATGTAAACCAAGCAGAATGCTTCCTGTCGTTGTCTGATAAAAAGTGCACTTCCATTCATTGTTTCCATGCAACTTCCTATCCTTTCTACAGTAAAGAGGGATAAATCTGAGACAATTTATGGGTTATCTCTAGGGAAAAGAGACTTTCACAACAAAAAGTTTGAACGTTGTTTGGAAGAGAACAAGGAATGCTAGAAATATTTTGTGTTTGTTCATTTCTTCCTCTTTGTACAATCATAGTGCTGAAGACAATTTCAACCATTAACAGTGATGAAAACTGAATGCTACATTTGGTTCTTCCATTAAGGCTGTTAAGGCACAATGATTACTTGCATTTTAGGTGCTGCTTGTTATTTGTAATAATTCTGTATCTTTTACAGTCTTGATACAAATTTGTGAAGTCAGGCATTTCTGAAGTACAGCCAAGTCTGGAGCAGAGAGCCCTCAGTCTGAGTAATGTTGGTCACTGGTTAAAAAAGGATAGATGCTGCGTGGGACCTGAGATTTATGCAAGAGGATCACCTACATTTTAATTTTAGAACAATTGCTGGAAACTTCTCTGTTCTCTACTACTGGAGGATAGCAATGGGGAAAAACTCAGCAACCTTTTCTGAAACATTGGCAGACTAATTTTTTTAAAATTCCTTGGCATGGAAAACAGAAGTTGTGCTTTCTGGGTTTGTTTAAATTAAAGTCAACACATTCATGCTGTTCTGTTTATACAGATTAAAAAGATGCTCTTATGTTAGTGGAGTGTTTTTCAAATACATGGGAGAAGGGATAGAGGGAGAGAGAGAAAGCACATGCATGGCTGAGAGTGCATGTTTTTAGGCATGGAAAAATACTAGAGAAGAGTTCCTGTTAGCAGAGATTTGCTGCAAACCTCAAGAGAAGGTAGGGCTCTGACGGTACTTCTGGTCAGAAAGAAGTGCAGCAGAGGTTACATAAAATGTAGCTCTGTGGTACAGTACATCTGCTTTGAAAGGCTTCTTTGTTTTCCAGGTACAGATGTTTGTTTTCTAAGGTTATCCCTCATGGGTAGTGGTGTTTTAAAGTTATGCTCAGCGGATGTTAAACCAAACAGGTTTTTCATTCATTGCCTATTCTGTTTAATTAGCTTAATATGTGTCTAAACAGGACAACTGGATTTTCTTTTGTTAAGTGAGATACTGACTGATTGACATTGCCTAGCTTTGCCTTCCTTGCTTAGGTATTGAAATGAGTTTTGCTGTATAATGAATGAATTTGACTTTGGCATTTACACTGTTTCATAAAATGGAAAGTTTAGGTATAAATCAAGATTTCTAAGTAGCAGTACATTGCTACAGAAACTGAGTTTTTCTTTGATGGTTAACTCTTCCAATTAAGCTTGCATCAATTTTACATCCTAGTAAGGACAAAACATCAGTAGAAGCTTACTTTTAAGAAAGTAGAAGAAAGATTTCTGCTTTCAAAATGTAATTTAATTTTTTTCCCATATGGAAAAAAATGAAATCTGTGCAGGCAGCACTGAGGTTAGATCATCTCTTGCTAAACAGATGAGATAAACCTTGTGCTTTTACCAGTAGCTGGGAGCAGTGTGAATGGGTATTTTGCCTCCAGAGAGGCATAAAAGATTATTTTGCTTAGAAGGAGAAACCGGCACCAGGAGTTGTACCGAACATAATGCCAACCCAAAGAAGTTATGGGGCATGTCATCTGTAGATCTGAATTATTCCCAGTGGGCAGACAGAAGATGCTAGATAGACTGTACTACACATAACAGAAGTGTCTAGAAAGACAGAAAATAGAAGATCAAAATACATTGCAGATTAAGTGTAATCTAATATATTGAAATATCTGAATAGTTTGGCCCATACATGAAATAGGTCTGGGCAGAGTTGATGGTTGTGGAACAGGAATTAACTGGGCATTAATAGTTGGTGATTGAGTGCACATAGAGCAAGGGTCTGATTGCAGGTAGTGTTAACAGTAGAAACTAGTGGTGAAGTATGTAGGTTAATATATAGTTACAGAGGATAGTTGGTTGTGGGGTTTTTGTTTGGTTTTGTGTTTTTGTTTTTTTTTCTTGGAGAAAGGGGGAAGGAGTAAGAAGTGAAGTCATGAAGTGGAACTGCTGAAGATTAGCGGGCTTTGAGCACTGGAATGGGGAACTTCTGCTGTGTTTTTGCATAAGCACATGTTTTTAGTTAGTACAGCTTGTATGTTTTAACTCCTTCTACAACCATCTCCTTCTTGCCATCTGTACTGAATATTTCTTGAGCATGTATTTTTCTTCTTCCCAGTTTAAGTTTTATAGCTCACTCATTTCAAATAGATGTATGTGGAGTCTGAGATTTTGGGTGTTTTGTTTGATTGGTTTGTTTGGATTTTTTCAAAATAGCCAAAATCAGTCCATGTCCGCGAGTCTCTTCCTATGTAATTTTAAACCTCTACCCCCTGCCCCTATGGTAATTCAGTCAAAAGTAGTTCCACCATGAAAAATACTCTTTTCTTGCTGACCAGAATCCTGTGCTGGATGTAGTAGTAAAAGAACTCCCCGAAAATTAAGGATATGAAGGGAAAGTTACCCAGCCCTGTGTACAACGGCTATGCTGCGTTTGTGTTTTCAGTACAATGCTTCTGTCTCCCTTTTTTTCCTCATGTGTCCCCAGTTGGTTTTCTGTGCATATCAATTTCTCATGGACTTTTTTGGCTCCTTCTGCCCATTTCTGCTGAAGCCCTAAAAGGCATTAAAGTGCTCTTATGAACGTTTACCCAATTTCAGTCCTGCTTTGGTTGCAGTTCACATGGGTTCTGCTGTTCCTTCTGCTAAAGTAGAATCTGCTCTAAATTCACTGATACTGGCCAGTGGCTATGGTGCAGGGATTGAAAAAACTCTCGTCAGAGTTATTCAACAAATGTGAAAAATGTGAGCTTTAAAGAAGTTCTAAAATACTTTTCCTGAGGAATTCCTAGTTATGTAAATAGTCTTATTGAAGGGAGATATCTGCTGCATTTCCATGCACTCCATAGTTGCATGAGGAAAGGCTTCTAAGACCTAATATGTAGTAGCAATAGTAAAACAAGTACATAAGTAAGTGTTGGGACATACTACAAACGCCAAACTTTTTTTTCCTGGTATTAAGTAAACACATAAAAATGACAGAGGAGATAGTATCTAGATCAGAACAAAATTTATTTAATATAGTCAGCTTATTTCTTTTTTCTCATTCCCCAGCCCTCTGAAATACCAAAATTTTTATTGCAATATTGAGCATATCCTATTTTAACTGCTAGTTTTTTGGAATCTAAGGTTAAATTACTAGGTGCAGAGTGGAAATAAAAACTAACTAAAAAACCCACCAGTTCTTAAATATTAAGGTATCCTGGAATTGCTTTTTTCTGTCAGAACAAATCTACAGCCTTTGTTACTCCTGTGTATTTCTGACTGTACTAAGGCAGAAAAGTGATATTGAAACACACCAAAATTTTTTTATCACTGAATTTCTTTGTTCTCCTTACCAAAATCATGGCAGATTAGCAGGAGTATCATTCTGTGTTAAAATGTGCTATATTTCATCAGACTTGGAACTGCTGCCATGAGCAGTATGGAACAAGAAAGCCATAACAGTGCTCTTCCCTTGCCAGCCAAACAGTCTGGAAGACACAAAAATAAATCAGTAGTAGATTTATACAAATATAAAATGCTTTGGACAGTAATCTTTACTTTAGTCTTCCCACTGGCCAATATGAAGGTCCAATGTACAAATCTCCCTCTCAGTATCTTGCTTCTCTTCCCTGCCTCTTTCTTATGGTGGCCACACTTACTCAGAGAGGAAAATTGCATAATCCCGGAAGAGTCTTGGACAGTCCAGCTCCTTGTTGGTGACCATGGTGGAAACGCTTCTCCTTTTCCATGAGGAGAAATGCGGCAGTTTCCTCTATGCCACTGCCTCTCATCACAAAGCAGCTGTGTTATTTCCTACCCATCTCGTCTTTTTTCATCTCTCAGGATTTAAGGCTGCTTGCCAGAATTGACTGATCCTGAGCAGGGTTGTCTTATGTGCTTGCTTAGGAGTATGAAGCAGGTTTTTTTTATGCTCATCTGTAGTAAAAGCTGCTCTTTGTATTAATGGTGGAGGTTGTCTGTTATCCTCTACAGTGTTTGAATCATCAGGAATTTGGCTTCCCAGGTGGTTTTCTGTGAAGGGGTATGCAGGAAGGAATTTACTAGTTGTTGTTACAGAGCCACCTGTACTACATAAGTAGTAATGACTTATATTTTCTCTTTGAGTGACAGGCATCACCTCTCTTTGTAGATTCTTATTTTCCTCAATCCTCGAGTACAATTTTTTGGGTATAAATGCTCCTCTCAGTGAGAAGTCCTTTATGAGAAGATTGTGTAGGTGGTAACAATTACTCCACGTGGAACAGTGGCCCTTTGCCCATGCACTTGTATCTTTAGAAATGAGTGGTGAAGGTTATAGGAAGAAGTTATTACTGAGTTTGCTCAAGTGCTCTGCACTAAATCTTAAGCTTTGCCATTCAAGAGAAAATGGCTTCCCCTCCTCTTGTTTTTACAGAACCCTGTTGTCATTCAAAAGTAGGTTTGAGAATCCTGTCTGTTTCCTTCCTTTTTGTTCCAGTCATCATTGTCATTAGCTGATATAAAAAAAATGCCCTTAAATTAACCTTCTCCAAAAGAACTTTTGTGAAATTCTGTCATTTGGGCATACTGAAATCTCTGCTTGGATAGTTAGCCTACTCTAAGACTTGCTTTTCAGTGTGTGAAGCGATTAATTCTAGTAGGATCTGCAGTAATTTATATTACTTTGTACCTAACAGCACAGAGATCCCTGGTGTTCCTCAAGTCTGGATTTTGAATTTTTTGTCTTTATATATAATGACTAGATTTGTGTCATTCCCTCGTTCAAAAATCAATTAGAATAAATCTGTCCTCCTTCTTAGGAGTGTTATATCCCATTGGTGTGGCTTGTATCCTCTGGTGTGGCTTATGGGAGCCATGCTAATGTGCTGTGGAGCCCGCAGCACAGATTCACACAATTTGCAGGAGCTAGTCACACTCTTCAGCTGACAACAAACAATGCTGTAGAAATCTCCGTGGAAATACAACAGAAATTATATTAACCTTTACTATTTGAATAAAATCCATCACAGTTATGAGTTGTCTTGGGTTGTATTATCCCCTTCAGTGTCTTACTCCCGTTTCTGCTACCTTCTTACAGAAGAACATGTTATTCATTAGCAGCATGGATGATATGGGAAACAAGAATGTTGAAATTGTGTTGAATATGTTCCAGATGTTAATACAGACCCCAGCCTTCTCTGATACTAAGTTCTCCTTTAAAATATTCTTATTAATCGGAAGTGGAAAATAATTTAATAATTTATTCTCTGGAATTCTGAATTCACTGAACATTTGCTATTGTAAAACACACTAAGTTCTCCTTTAAAATATTCTTATTAATCGGAAGTGGAAAATAATTTAATAATAAGTTATTCTCTGGAATTCTAAATTCACTGAACATTTGCTATTGTAAAACACATACATAATAAGTGGTTCTTAGAAAACTGCCTAACCTGCTTTCCATCTTCAAAAGGCTTTGCAGGCATTAAGTGACTAAAATCTGATTGTGGTAAGAGCCAGGATTTGCTAACAAGGTTAAATGGATACACAGTCCAAAGTTAAACAAAAGCCCAACGATGGCTATGCGTGCCCACTTACCTTCTCAGCAGAGAAGGGACTAAAGGCTTGCAGCTGCACTAAGGTATATAAACTGGAAGGTACTTTTGACTCATTAAGTGCCAGTTTTGATGGGGACGAGATGCAAGAGAGTATCCGTACGTGTTTGGAGCTGATGAGGCAATCCTGATGTGTTAATTGGATGAACTAACCCTTTATCAGCAATGATACTGAATTTTGGCAGGGTGTCAGTGTTGCTGATGCAGGTGAAGTCAAAAATGTGGGGCTGGAGTGGGAAGCTGGCAGAGCCCGATGCTGGCATTTGTGGGGCAGTAGAGCCCAGGCAGGATGAGGCTGCGGTTTCATGTTGGCTTTCAAATGCAAGCAGGCGGCGTGGAGGTGATAAACAATTGGATTAGCAGTGTCATCAAAAGGACTTTCTGTTTGTTTTTTTCAGAGGGGTAAATATGCGCTTAGTAGGATTTAAACTACCATGAGGAAGTAACTAGCTTTCCAGTCAGAGGAAGGTGGCAGGAAGGAAGGAAGATGAGCAGGAAGGGTCTGTGAGGGAGCCAAGAAGAGTGCGAGCAGCTAATTTGGAAAGAGGAGAGCTCTTGCTGCTCCCACCAGAGTGATAGTGTCTCAGACTGGCACCTGAATGTCTTTGACTGGGACAGATCTGCAGGTGCAGTAGGAAGTGCTGGAAAGTAATGTTGTTAATGAATGTTTAGCAGATAGCTCAGGCAGCGCTGGGGTGCGTGCAATGTAAGAATAGACTAAAATACAGCATGAATAGAGAGAAGATGGCAGAAAGATCTGTCTCGTGCTATGTACAGACCACGCATCAGTGGACTTAATGATCTAGAAATAAGTTTTCCTTTTGCTTGGCACTACCTCCAGAAATGCAAGCGTTCACTGGGCACAGCATTACTCCCAGTTTAGTAATTGGGCAAATATATGGATTTCGGTGCATGAAGATTTGCTATTTGGTACTGCCAGCACATTTAAGAGAAATAATGTTCAGGACAGTCTTTAGTTCCTAGGAAGGGTAGTATGGGCCCAGGACATAGCTACACAGGCACCTGTGCAAAACTTGGCAAAAATGCAACATCTGAAGTAACTCTTCTTACTTAGCCCACCGTCATTCCTTGTATGTGGGCTGTCTTACAGCTTATGTGGTCTACATGCAGTGGAGCCAGCTTCCAGTAGGTACTCTGGTCTTCTGTTCAAATATCAAGGGCTGTATCTCAGTAATTCATGAAACTGGTCTGAAAGCAGCTCTACCAAATGCAGTTACTCCCCAAAACATTAGTTTCTTATACTGAGTGTCTCAGAGCAACTCTGTGCACCCCTTCTTTCAAAACAGAGCTGATAGTGGCATGCCCCAGGCTGGCGGGGCACGGGCCAGCGTGCGTGTGGACACCATACAGTGGTACTGGTGTGTGTGTGGGCCTGTGCCAGCAAGTCCTGCTTAAGACTGGTAGAGGCGTGCGGGCTTGCTGCCAGCTGGGTGATGGGGTTTCTGCAGGAGATCTGGCCGGGGTCCAGCCAAGACGGAGCGCAGGCGGAGCAGGCATGCCTCGGTCTGCCCTTCGCTGTGCAGATAAGCTCAGCTGCACATGGTTATCCAGGATGTGAACTTCTGCTCCCTCTGGGAGTATTTCCATCTTGCACGTTGAACAGAACAGAGGGCCTTGAAAGAAGGGCTTTCTTAATGTGCACTTGAGGTGCTTGCAAAGGAGGCAGTTACAGACAGCCTGAACGTACCAGTCACTGTCTTCTTCATATAGATGAGTCCTTGCAGGAGGTGAGGGGAAATCCAGATATCTTCTCTAATGCAGCAAATTTGTACAGAATAAAGACTGAATGAAGGCTGGAGAGGAGGATTGGTAGATGTACTGCATAGAAATAGGTGTTCACAAGGGAATCAGTCTGCTGAGAGAGAAGTATTAGCTCTCTCTCCTCAATCTTTGCTAAGGAAAGCGCACGTTTTTGTCAGCAACTCCATTTCTTCCTTGTTCCTAGTCTTGCACGTTGTTCTTTGTTTGTGTGTTATGGTAAAAGCTTCGTAACAAATGTCAGCTCCATTCTGGTCTGCAAGAAGCCATTTGGTGAACAGGTGCTCCTTGGGTCTCAGTTTGTTCCCCAGCCCAAGAAATGCTTGTGGACTTTAGAATTTATTTTTATGCAGGTTGTATAACGTGGTCTGCTGCAGGACTTACACATCAGTGGCTGGACTAACTGATTTGTAGGTTCTCTGATCTGCACTTGTACATCAGGAAAATGAGGCCTGGTTGTGTTATTGTTACAAATTCTAAATGTTTCTTCAACCATTAAAGGGCAACTTTTTCATAGATTTTTTTTTTTCTTTTTTAAACTAAATATTATTGCTTGGACTGGTCCCATTTTGCGTATGTGTATTCTTAAAAAGGAATTAAAAAACCCCAAACAAACATCAAATCCTCCAAGATGGTGGTCAGTACTACTACCAAGCTCCTCATATAGTGAGCAGAAAGTTTGTTTATCCTCTGTACCCAAGCACAGGCATGCATAATTTATGCCTTGAGCATTGCCTTTAACAAATACTCCTGCTCTGTGGGAGCTGGCAGGGATATGTATTATGCACCGGTGGGTTTCAGGAACGGTCCCTTTGGCAGGACAAGGCACGTATGGCCTGAGGCACTGCAGAATTCTCCCTCTGCTCGGGGGTTTTGCTTTTTCCAGATAAAGTCTGTTTTAAGATGAACTCTCTGACTTTTAAATGGCCAGCTGCTAACTGTATATTGAGTGAACTGCCTTTTTAACCAGCAAAGTATAGGTCAGTGTTAATATAATTAAACATATGTGTACACCAAAGTCTCTAGTGCTACAATAGCTGAATGTAGACTTCACAAAACCAGACACAGCTCTGCCATTTGATCATTTGGGGATTTTCTTTCATTTTGAATGTTTTTCAAAAGAAGTGTTTTGAAATTGCAATTCAATTGCAAATGTACACTATCTGGGGAAAAAAAAACCAAACCAATTTCTAGTTTATATTTCTCTTTTATGCCTTGCAGCCTCTGAACTGCCTGGTTCATGTGAGTCTAGTTCTTATCTGAGTGACTTTGGTGCAAATTAGGGGTTAAGTCAATTATGTTCTCCTATGACCTTCTGAATCAAAAACATACTGTATCTGTTACTGTCAGGGTGGGTTTGAGCCGTTTTGGAAAAGCAGGGCTGCTTTTCATAAATATTTGTCTTGCTTTAGTTTCCTGAGATATAGTTTAAATGTAAACTGCTCCGTATGTTTCAGCTTTTGTGCTATCTTGCTATATCACATCACACTGTCTCACGTACTATGTAGGAGTATGGCACTATATCATGCTGTGGTGATTGTTTGAAAGGGCGTACGCTCTGTTTTGGACTAGATATCTGTTATCAGTGTAGATAATTGCTGTCAGACACAAAATAGACTCAGTAAACAAACATTTCATTTTATCATGTGGCAGATGCCTGCTGTTTTGTACAATGTATTTGAACGATGTTCACTATAAATCAGCACTGCTTCAAAAGCAACAAATCCAACTCACCCAAATCCTTCCTGGTGTAATTACTTTATACTAGAGATTAACTTTTCATTGTTAGATATACATGATTGCATTTTTTAATGTTTGGAGATAACAATGTTTGACATAAACAAATAATTTACATCTAAGACAAACCAATTCCTCCTACCACTATAACTGCTTTGTTTTTTTCTCATTTTTTCTTTTTTTTTCTCTTTTTTTTTTTTGGCTTTTTTTTCCTCTTTTATCCTTAGTTTCCTCCCTGGTAAAGACAAGACTACCTTAAATTTTAGAATTCGTACTTTAAATTTAGACTTTCGGAGAGAAATGAACCAATGAGTTAGCATATTCAGGAGAACTTAAAAGGCCAATGGAAATAAATGTCTTCATTTTGTGGATGATGAACATGAAGCCTGTGCTTCCTGTGGGTTTTGTGACCAAAAGGATAATCATATTTGACAGGTATCATCTGTGTATTGCTTTTTTCTTCAAATGGTGTGCATCTGTGTCTTCCTCTGCAGGTCCTGTGCCTAGAAGTGAATGTGTCTTATCGCCTGTTAACAATTCGCACCCAGTCCATGCCCTGTTGGAGAGTTTTACGGTCTTATCTGGCTGTGCAAGCAGAGGCACAACAGGCCTGCCACAAGAGGTGCACATCCTCAATCTCAGAAATCCTGAGGAGGGTCTTGGCCATCATGAAAGAGAGGTAAAAGGAGATTACTTTTTGTCCAGATCGCTGGCTACAAGTGTGTCTGCAAATATGTTCTACATTAATTTGCTGAATAAAGTTACTTCTGAGTTGTGATCAGAAACACTACAAAGAAGCATGTGCAGTTTGCGTGGATACTGTCCACTTATGCTTTGCGTGTCATATAAACCTCTTCCATACCCAGCCACTCTCTCTATCACTTTTCCCAACTAAGAAATATGCTTAAAAAAGGTATCGGGGTGGGCAAAGGAAATAAGAAACAGATTTACATCTACAAGAGGCCCTTACAAAATTGTCTGTCTTCATAAGCAGATCGTTTACCTAAATGTGTTGTAAATTAACATGAATACCTTTGGATCCCTGCCATGACCACTGTAAACAAATATTTAAGTTCAGATTCCTTTACCTCTGTAATGCATCCTTAATGCTTCACTGAGGGGGAACTGCCATACAGCAAGTTGCTGACTGTGGTAATACTTAAGTACAGTTCAATTACTTATTTATGTACGTACTCAAAGGGACTGGCAAGAACTTCAACTGCTCTGAAAGCAACAGCACAAGAAAATTTTTGATGTTGTGCAGTACTGTTGTTTACTCTCAAAACACATCAAATCAGAGTCCTGAAGAAAAAACAAAACATTGCATGCCATGACAGCTCAGCTTTTTAGTTCATGCTCTTACAGTATTAGACACACAAATCCTTAGAACTGCGTCCTGTGAGAGCAATGTGCGTGTATACAATTAGCAGAATTTGTTATGAGAGAACAAAGATGATGATCTAGCAGGCAGAAGCTTAGAAAAAGAGGGTCTAAATCTTTGCTGAAAGAACTTTTAAGTGGAGTCTTTTATAGTGATTTAAATAAAGGCAGATACTCTTGGCCGTAATCAAAGTCTTTCCACTGACCTCAATAGGACCCTTGTTGGGTTTGTGGTGTGTTCAGCTCAATGTGTATTATATGCATCTAGGAAACCTCAGCTGTTGTGTTCATTTTCAGTATTAATATGCTGTCTGAAATGTTCAGTGTATGATGAAAAGGTTACTTACTATTTTTTCAGTAGGCATCTCATTGGCTATCCTTCATCAAAAGTGTCGAATCTTCTTCAGTTCAACTGTCACAAAATGAAGAGAAAAATTACACTTTTTAAAGCCGTTCCTAATTTTTTGGTTGGGGTTTTTTTGTTAATATAGTTTCTTATGAAAACTAAACAGCCTTATGTGATTCTGCTATGTATTTGTCAGTGCCTCTCTCATCACCCAGGAACCTTTAAATCCATTGGAAAGTTATAGACAAATTTAGTATGAGTGGTAGATGTCACAAGGTAATCCCAGATTTTATTGAAAATGGGCAGAGTGCCCTCACTGTGGGGACATGGTATAGTGGGAACTTGTAACTTCTTAGTTACTAAAGGGTGCCTAGGGATGGGATGAAGCGGGCTACGGCTGGACCTTGTACCTCCTGAGAGAGCAGAATGAATTAACTGCAAAGCGCACATTTGCATAACCCCAGATTTTCCTCTGGTTCGATGCTCCTAGCATTGATTTCACATCGTTACCTGTGTAACAGGGCAGTTCTCGCAGTTGTGTGCGCACACAATGTGAGCTAGAGTCATGCATGCATGAGGTTGCAGGCTGTGCCACTACTGTCTAATCATCTTGACGGAGTGATAGAAGATTTAAGTATTTTGCTTAGAATAAAAATAGTTACTGTCTAGCAGAAAGGGGCTGCTTGTGCCTCCTCTAATGTGCTCACGGTAAGACAGCAGTTTGCCCCAAGCTGTCTTTTCTGTGTATTTATGTGGTATACCAAAGTGTAGGGCACAGAATACTTTTCACAATTTGTAGCCCTTAGCCTCCTTCTCCCAGCTCCCAACCAGTTTCCAGTCACAGCCCTTGGAGATGACTGCTCTAAAAATGCACAGGAAACTGGAAGAAGGCTTGCTGGCGACAGTGTTGAGCAAAAGACTGTAAACAACTTGGAAAGATTGGGTTTTACTTATAGGATCAGACTTGGAAAACAAAGCAGAGCAAATGTTATCTTTTTCATTATTGTAAAAACCAACTCCGAGTGGCCTTTTGTCTTGAAGTAGAATGTACCCATCACTTCAAGTTACACTTGATTTACCATCTGAGGTATTTCCTGTTGCCTGCAAATGCTGATAGCAAAGGTAGAGATCTGTTTGTCGTACAGTATTTCCGGTATACTCCAGAATAAAAACAGTATTTTTGTTTGACAGTACATTGGTTAGATTCAGCAGCATCAAAAGCATGTTTAAAAGAAATCACACAGTCATTCAGAGGTTGGCTGAAGTTCTGATAACATGGAATGCAAGATCTGAAAATCTTTTAAATGAGGTCTTGCTTTTGGGGGAGGAAGTTGGGTTATGTTTTGTTGTTAACCTGCCCTGTGCTAGATGCTGCTATATTAAACATTCCTTACTTGCTGGGAGGAGTGTAAACTTCCCCTAGAAAAATTCTTGGGAGGGCTCATACATTAAACATATTTGTGCAGTTATCCTCATTCTCATAAATATGCAACATACATGTATGCATTAATTTAACTCACTTTGACACTTATGCAAACTATACAGACAACAAGCATTCACAAATTTAAACACAGGAGGGGAGGCTGGTGTGGGAGGAGGGCATGGTAAGGGCATGTGTTCCTCCTGGAACACATGTGGGCTTTACTGTCAAGATTAGTAAGATTTGGGTGCTTTTTCTTCCCTGTAAACTGAAAAAAAAGAAAAAAAAAAAAGAAAAAAAAGGTGGCTGGAAATGCATGGGAATATGTAATCTGAACAAATTTTGCAAAATTAAATCAGTAATTTAGTGCTTTCAGATTAAGGCTGAAATCTAGTGAATGTCAGGTCATACTGTAAAATGCTATAATCATAACTCTGATCTTCAAGGAATTTGTATTTTACTTTGTTAATCCCTGTTGAGGTGACATCTCATTTGTTGAGACTCTGAAGACACTTTCTTCAAGTAAGAACCCCAAAAGTTCCAGTCTTTTTCAAGTATTTCTTAGAAATGTCTTTTATCACAATTCATATTGGCCATGCTTTATCATAGGAAATAGAATACTGGTGCATGTAATAGCCACAAGTGCTTATATTGAACTTGGCATGAAAAATGCAAGCCTTTTTTGTTTGTTTTATTTGATCAAATATTCCTGGGGAAATGAGTGCATGTGTGCATTTCTGTACTGATCTGGGACTCAGCTGAAAGCCAGGAACTACTGAACTCTTACAATAACTTTCTTTTCGGCTTTGGGTATCTTCAGTTTCCCAGTTTGTAGAAAGGAAATAGTTGCTTTCTCATGGAGTTGTTTGTTCTGTTATGAGAAAGAGTTGTTGTTTGTGGAGACACTTGGAAACTCTGGAGATTTGCACCAGAAAATTGTAAAAATGAGTTTAAGATGAAAGTCACTCCTTAGATAGGTACTTTATCAAGTCCCAAATTAATGGAGGATTCTTTTATTATACCTGTCAGTTGAATTTCCCTGAGCTGCTACAGGCACACAGCCACAACTGAAATAGCTAAAGGGGGAGCAGGGGCATATAAAATTAATCTCATGTGAATACTTAGGATTGAATACATATGAATACATGGAATCAGAGTTCCTGGCAATGGATTCACTATTGTTTTCATTCACATCCTCATCCTCAGTAGCTTTAAGATGTTATGCCCGATACAGATGCTTAACATGCGTTATGTGATATGAAGGCAGGAAAATCAAGGACTCATCTTTATTTTTATAATTTTGAGTAATGCCACTGAGTCTGTAATATTGGACAGATTTTTTCCCCCACTGTTTAATCAGTGTTATTTGTCAGCAATTTTGTAATTAAAAATATTTTTGTTTGAGAGCAAACCTGATACTAAAATGCCTGTTAGTTCCTGTGGAGTAGGCTGATTATAATAGCCAAGTACTTACTAGTGATGTATCTCAGGTTCCTGAGCTGCCCTCTTAAAAGTCATGAAATGATGGGCAAAATAATTTAAGTCCAATATTTAAGTACTTTCTGAAGAGATCCTCTATGTTGTAAAAATGGGACAGGAAAAGACTCTGAAACAGTCACCTGCTAATGTATTTCTACATCCTGACCTTTGCTGTGCATCCTGAATTCAGGATAATTCTTCTGTGTCACAATGTTTTTATACTTTAGGACTACGAAGATCTGGACAATGAGAGCGATGAAAACCTGGTTCATTTGCATATTTTTCTACATATTTACTGTATCTCCCTGTGTGTTCATTTTAACTGTTTTCCGAAGTTTAACACCACAACAGCCTTACCCAAGGCTATGTCAGGGAAAAATGTTTAGTTTCATGCTCAGGCATTCAGTGATCTGGGGACAGCCTTGAGATTCAGCTGTGATAAAGGGGCCACTTTCTGGGTGTGGTGTAAACACACTGACCTGCTGCACCAGAGCCGTGGTCAGAGGGGGCCTGCAGGTCTGCTGCTGACAGCAAGCAGGAAAGGAATTCAAGGTTTGTTATTTGACGGCTGGAGTTAGTGAAGTTTTTGTTACCTAGTGCTTTGTTTGATTATATTATGTTTATTTCTTCCTCTAAAAGTGCATTTGTTAAAACAAGTTTCCATTTAGTACCAATCAAATGTATATTTAGGTTGTTTTCTGAAACTTCAGGATCCCACATACAGTAAAAATAAGGTCAGCTTCTTTTTCTACTGTGGCTTTTTAGTACTGAGCTCTCAGTGTCAGCTTGACCAGCTGCTCTAAAACTGACAAGACAGGGTGGTTTGATTTGAATTTTTGAAGCACCCTGCTGCTTGATTTTAACAATCCAAGTTAAAATAATTAGATCATTATCCCATGCAGTCCTAAACTCATACTAAAATAAGAGGCTCAAGAATAAAGAGTTTTACTTCTGTGAGATTAAACTTTTGAGTAAGACTGCAGACTTCACTAACATTAGTAGTGGATCTGCATGCTGCCAGATCACTTGGCGGTACAATTTTGAGCTGACCAGAATATGTGGTGCAGAATTGGGCTGGGAAATAAAGGACATGTGGCTTGGTTTGCCAGGCTGCATTGCATGTGTCCTCTGTTCATTTACTGTGGTACGGTGGGAAGCCTACACTGCTGCATGTGGGTATGTTTGGTACTTCTGGTAGGCCTGTTAAGAAGAAAAATAGTTGCTGCTTTAGAATAAGCTTTCAAAGATAAAACAAGACATTGTGCCTCTGACGAGGTACAGAACGGATCTGAACATGGCAAGGGTATTATGCTTTTCTGGCTTATCTACCTTTCTGACTACCTGCTTGGCATCAGTAACAGATACCTAACTATGGCAGCAGACTTACAAGTGGCAATGCAGCTATATGCAGGGTTTTTGAACCAGGAGTGGCATGAACTACCAATAGTGAGATGACTTGAGGGAAGAGTGGTTCAGGTGGCTATGTTGCTGCCCAGTCTGTCTGGGGATGGAGAGGAGATGGAAGAAGGGGAGATGCTGAGTCTTTCTGGAGATGGAGTAGTCTGAGGGAAGACTTAAGATGAGAGGACTGGTAACTTGGTGGCAAAGGATCTCATTCCAAATGTGAGAAGGTAAACCCTAAAAAGACTACTACAATGTGGGAGAGGTTTGGTGAAAATCTGGGCTGATCTCATACAGCTTCATGGATCAACCAACAAGAGCGTGTCTTTCAGGAAGGATTGTCTGTTATTTAACGTCTGACACCCTAAGTCATGTAGCCAGCTGGTTCAGTATTAGGAGCTGACAGACTCCACGGTAGTTTGGGAAGCAACTTTTGCTGTTTGGGAAGTTCTTGCCCTGTGCCTCTTGTGCTTGACTTTGCAGTTTTTGCTGTGACGTGTACATTATGCTTTGTGCACACCAGCTTCCCCAGCTGTCAGGGTTTCAATGGGGCTGTAGATCTTTCCTGATCCTACATTACCAAGAAGTGATATTTACTTTTGTACTGAATGTTTTTGTGGGCCACTGTGGACATTTGAAGATACTGTCTCTGGGTCTGGCTGGGTGTGTAGTATTCAAATTTTCCACAACACTTGGTTAGCTTCAACCTCATATATGCAGGCCAGCCCTCCTGTTATGCTGAGCCCATCAAGATCAACTTGATCACTTTCACCTTCTTACTACTTGTTCCTTGATGATCTTGCGGCTCACGAAGTCATGCAGAGGCAACGTTATCAGACCACCCAGGACATGCAGAGTGGCAGTGGAAAATGAGTTTGGCCACCTGCAAACCTCTCTGTCAAGCTTGAGGTTGACTGCTGCTTTTTATCGCAATCTTCTTTCACGGTGTTTTGCATACCAGTTGTAAGAGCAAGGGAAGGGGCCTACATGAGATCAAGAATGGGAAGCCCAGGTGAATTACTGTTTCCATCAGTGCTCTGTTGCCAGTGAGGCGTCAGAGTCAAGTTGTGAACAAGGCTGTGGCAGATGTACTCCAGGAACACCCTGTATTTGTTGCTTGGAAAGCAGTAGTCTCTCATCACATGCATCTCTTGGTCCTGGGTATTTTCCAAAGCTTGCCCACAGCCTGTGGTAGCTCACTGCCTCACCAGGGTGGTTTCACAGGCTGCTGTTACTGCCTTTCCCCACAGCCTTGCCCAAGAGTCCTTTCTGGGCTGCTGGAGTATTGGACTGAATCAGAAGTGAAGCACACAATAGACCTTATAAAGCCTTAAAGATACTGACAGCGTGCTCCACAGAGATTGTAATTGTTCAACGTCTTTCTCTGGTGATGCCATGTCCACTGAAAGCTGCAGCTCCCATGCAGCTAATACACCAAAATGATACTAATGTCTTAATTGCCAGGATTGATGGACACTGCATTGCCATATCTTTAAAAAACAAACAAACCAATAGCCACCCCAGCCTCCATTTCTTGAAGAGCCCTCACAACCTCTTCCCCCTCTTCTCCTCGTTAGCGCTTTGAAGCATCTGTGCTTGCATAAAATCCAGCCTTTTTTATTGTGGCTTTTTCATCTTGTTTGCTCTGGACTGCAGTCTTTGTGGGTTGTTTTTAGCCAGCTCAGGATTTGCTGGTCATTGGATTTGGCAGTTGTTTCAAGTTCTACCCACCAGAACTGCCAGAGGAAGTCATGTGTCGGCCAGAGGAGGCTGTTTGTGCAGAGCCTGCTGTCCTGCAGGAGCGTGGCTTGGTACTTAGTCTGCCCTTAAAGAGGCAGCAGTGACTTTGCAGGACTTGGGAAGTGCTGTGCAAACCCTTGGTATTTTCTGTTTGGTGTGTGTAGAAAGCAAGACCTGCTCTCAGTTTTGGAGAGCTGCATGAAACGGTGTCTGAAGCCATGGCAGGGCCCACCACGGAAGGCTAAAGGGTTCAAAAGGAAAAGTGTCAGAGTGACTTTTCTGATCTCTCTTTTTTTTTTTTTGTTTTGTTGACTGCTATTTAAAATGACCTGTTGGAAGCTGAAAATTGGACTCTCTTGTTGTCCTCTGCTGCAAGTGCCTGCAGGTACTGGTGTGCGGTTGCAGGACTGTGAAGAGAAATGGGGCTGCTGATGCTGTCTTCACCGGAGGGACACTTCTTCCTCCCTCTCTGCTCACGTGTGTGTAAGCACTGTGCACATGTGCGCACACATTCTTTCAGGCAGATGCATGTGTTTTGATTTTGATCATAAACTGTGGTTCACAGTCTTGGTCTTCAGTTCCCTCCTCAAAGCTTCTATCTGACATGCCTTGGAGTATTTATAAATTACTGCTTTGTCTATACTTTCCCCAAGAAAAGATAATGAAGGAAGTGATGACGTTTCCAAGAGTCTGTTTATATCACAGATTCAATGGGCAGGTTCCAGTCTAGCTTTGGGCTCGAATGTACGTGTGTGTGTGAGCTGTTGCAGCAACACTTGTAATGAGTAGGTAGTGTTTATGTTGTTCTCTGGGGTGTCTGTTTGAACCAAAAACTGGAATTAATGAAGTTATTCTCCTCCAACCTCCCAGCATTGGGGAAAATTTCCAACATAAATTATGTGGAGCTTGTTGTGCCTGACAGCCATGCTCCTGTCTCAGCTGAAAAAGTAAAACTTTATAGTGGCAAGATATGAGAAGAGGAACAAATGTTTAAAATTTTTTTTTAAATGTAGATCTTGCTTTTGATAACACTTATCATATACTCATGTTTGTGTTTCTCTAGTAGAGTCTCTTATTTTCCCTGTGAAACATAAACAGAGTACTTCTACAGTAGTAAACTTGTTGTTTAAAGGAGAAGATGCAAAAATAGCACCACCCCAAGGTACAAACATCTGAAACTTAATTTGCTTGAAAAAGTTTGAAGAAATTATAGGTAATTTATAGCTGATAGTGTCTTTTTAACAATTGCCATGGCAATTTATAATACAGAAATATTTGTATTATGATTGAAGCTCATGCCATACATGATAAATATGACGGTGGCAGTAGTTAGTATTTCTAGGTGAGAGGTAATATTTGGGGATCTCATCAGTGACCAAATCTCATCAGTGAGGGAAAAGTATTACAATCTGTCCCCTATCTGGAGATAACCAGCATTTCTAACCCTCAAGACTGGTTGATGTCTGGCTCACTCTTTTGTCATTACCCAGGGAAGGAGAGCTTTCATTTCTTCTGCATGGACACAACCTGCTAGTGCATGCAAATATATAAGTGAAGTTTTGAGGCCTGTTGGGAAGTGTGACTCTGTATGACAGTAGTTTTGCAGAGAAGCACGCTGGCACTTGCTTTGCAGGTGTTTTTACAGAATAGACCATTGGAACACGCCTGCTTTCCTCCGCTAATTGGGTTTCAAGTGATACTTGCAATGAGGTAAATTGGACACTGAAAATGCGCCTGGAGCTGCATGGAAAAATACTGCATGCAACGAGCAGCAGTCCATTCTTACAGTATTAGCTGGCAAGCAAGCCAGTGTTTTCTTCAGTAAATGTGTTTTCAAGCAAGAATCAGCAAGACAGTGCAGATAAGAAGTGCATGGAATGGCATCATTGTGCAAGTAAATACTTGCATGACAGCTTCAGTAATGTTTTCTGGGGGACTCTGTCAGTTTTCATGGCTTTGATTTTACAAGTACATGCAGATGTGAATAGTGTTACTTAGATGGGTAGGCCTGATTAAATAGAAAATTTGGTTCCTTAGGGGTTTGGTGGTTTTGTTTTTTTTTCCGTGTAGTCAGTATCATAAATTCATTCTTTGAAATATTCCCAAAATACTGGGTTTTTTGTACAGAGGGTAAAAATCTGGGGGGGTTGGGGGTTTTTTATTTTTATTTATTTATTTATGTTTGAAAATAGAAAAAAATTGGGAAGAATGAAGACCAGCCCCAGGGGAGTAGAGAGACAATGTATTAGTTACAGTTACTTTTAATCTTCTTAAAGCAGTTCCCTTTGTATTTAATTTCTAATAACCATTTGTGAGCATATGTATTCCAGACACACACTTGTACCAACTACTCAGGCTGATGGGTTACTGACAATAAAGTAAACAAAACTGTTCCCTACATGTGATGCTGCTGCTTAGGTTTTCAGTTTTTTATGAGTCATGCACACATGCTGTTCTTTACCCTGGCTTGGAAAGCAAGAATTTAGTTTTACATGTCCAATAAAAATGAGAACTCTGCATTTTACACTTCCCTGTGTGACTGTGCCTCTCTAAAAGACACCTGTAGAATGATGTTTCTTTTTTCCAGTCATCTGGATCTATGTGTGGTCTGACTGCAAAACCTTTGAGGAGCAAACTGTTTTATATGCGGGGGCTTTCAAATGGCATAACCTTTGTCCTGCAGTCTTTCTGTACTCTATTTCTTGTTTGTAATTTTTTCTTGCTTTGTGAAGCCTTATTGTCTCAGCCTTTTCCCCTTCCGCACCTGCAGCTTTTGAAACAGTGGAAAGTACAGTGTTCGTCTGTTCAGGATTTACCCTGAGATTTGCAAATTCTGTATTCAGATTCCAGTTTTGCCACGATGTTCTTGTGACACTGTGTGCTATGTTACATCTGCATGGTGTTTTGCAGTTGAGATGAACTGTGAATCTACTGTCAGAGCCTGGTAGAGATGAGATAGTGCTAACGCTGAGTCTCTGGACCCACAGTTAGTAACCTACTGAGCTATGACTAATGAGACCTATTGACAGGCCAGATGTATCAATACTGTAGTGGCACGTTAATGCAGCTATGTAATTTCTGGTTGAGTGGCTAGCACCTCTTTAAGTTGCTGAAAATCCAGGCAACAGAAACTCGTGTTTACCCAGAAAGCCTATGTAGATTTACTCAGAATGCTCCAAATGGAGCGTTTAGGAAAAAGGTCCTGGCAGAAGTTTGTCATCTGTCTTTTATCTGTCAGTTTAAGAATTATGTTCTTTGGGACAGGAGCTACTTTATACTCATATATCCTCCAACATAGTAGCGATCCTTTCCCCTCCCCATGCCTTCAGTTTTTCAGGGCATTGGGCACTGTGGTACACAACTATCTGGTATTAGTTTAAGGATGGGAGAATGGAAGAGGAGTATAAAATTAAACTTAGTTTGCAGCCCAGCTGATTCACCAAAGAAAAGCTTAGATCTGCAATATATGTACACATAAGTGTCAAATAGAAAATTGTCTGGGAAAATGTTTCCTTTTCACATGGCTCTTTCTACCTTAATTGTTAAAGTACAACTTAGTCTGATGTGATACTGTTTTGTGAACAGGCCGCTTAACAGTACAGGAGATGCTGTACTCATGGCTTATGGGAATGGATCCAGTGCCCTTAAAAAGATCTAAAGCCAACAGGAAAATTTCCCACAAAATGTATAAAAGGAGGAATCCCTTAGGTTTCATTATATAGCATGTGAATGGTATTGACATCTACTAATTTATGCAAAGTTGAGTGAAACATTGTGGTTTTAGGTCTCAAGTGCTGGGAAGCCTGACTGCTTTGTGGAAGGGCAGGTGGCACAAATGGTTTCACTTAATCTTTGGGAGCCTGAGCATCTAGTTTGGGTCACAGGAGGAATGGGCCACGTAGTCCCAGCCTTGCACTGCTGGGCATGGGCTTTCCATTGAAGGAATCCTGAGGCTGGTTGCTCTGGGCAGCCTTTGCTCTGCAGGTGCCTAAAGCAGAGATAGCATGTGAAGATTAGATTTGGTTGGCAGAGCTGAGCAGAGATGCTTTAGCAGAGACTGCTTTCTTTGCTGCAACCAGAAGTTTTTAAAAAATCTTACTTTTCAGGAGAACTCTGGTTCTACAAACCATATAATGCATGAAATAACACTGAAGAAATAAAAACGAGTCTGAAATATATATGCACAGGGAAAGCTGGATCTTGTATCGTTCAGGCAAACAAAGCTAAAGTAGGCAGTTTACACATGTATGATCTCTACATAAAATTTATCAGTAAACTCTTTGGGTTATACTTTCAAGATCATTGTCACAGAAGTAGCTCTATCAGTATAAGTATGACTTATGCTAATACAGTTATTACCCTTTGTGTTCTGAAATAGCTCTCCTTTTATAAAGCCTCAAGTTTTTTCACTTTTATTATTCTCACACTGTGAAAGTAATACCATTTTCTAGTGCAAATAGGGCTTCAATAACTGTCCTGCCTGTTTACCAGTTTATTTATATCAAGAATAGCTTTGATCATAATTTTTTTTATTACCTAGGTATTTGCATAAATGATTAGCATCTCATATAACATCATTGTGTTTGGCAGCTCCCGCTTAAAATATCAACTTTGGAACACTAGAAATTAACTGGCTACATTTTTGTCTGAAGATAAATTATGTGACTTAGCTGTGGGCAGAAGTAGTCCAACATTTTCATGAAGTTAGATGTACTATTTTGTAACATCTCCTTGTGTCAGAACTTTCTGATGCTGTGTGAGCTGTGGTCCTTTCTGAACAGGCACTTCAGTCACTGCATTTCCAGTAAAAACTTAAACAGCACGGTTGCCTGCTCTTACACTTTTGAGGGGAACGTATCACTGGTGCAGTAAGACATCAGTTATGAACCAGATACAAACGACAATGCTGCCAGGGACTGTGCCATACAGTGTGCCACTGTACTATACTGTACTTGTCTTACATATGATGTATTTGTTAATCTTGTAGTACTAAATTATACTTGTAATTTGCTTTTTTAGTCTGTTGTCTGGAGCAGCTGAATTATGAATCCATATGAGGAGATCTAAACATGCTGTAATTCCATCCTATTACACTGATCCTCAGCTTGGTCATTTAATATTTAGGGCTAGTAAGGTACAAGAACTTAGACTGGAGGGAGAACTACAGATAATATTTGAATATGCTGCAAGCTCTTAGGCTTTTGTTCTAATGGACTCTTTTTCATCATGCTGTTGGACACTACTGTGTCAGTGGGTGGGCAGGTCAGTCTCAAGCTGGTTCTGAGGGTAAACCATAGATCTTCATTCAAGACAGTATGTCCTTTGCTTTGCTGTGAGCATAAAAGGTGCCAAGTACAGGAGTGATGCTCCATCCTCACTGAGGGCGAGGCAAGCTTTGCTTAGTTCTCCCCTTGAACACGTGTTGGGGCTGCCATTTCTCCTCTGAATCATTAATAATTCATCTTCATGTTAAAGTGACCATCTGGGAATATTGTGCATACTTCAAAATAGTTTGTTCATGGATGTTGGCATGCACATGTGGTGCAGGACTTGAATGTCTTGATTTGTAAGGTCTTTGGGGAGGGAACTGTCTGTGTTTAGCACAGTGCACCCTGACCTTTAGCACCTGGTGGAGGAAAAATGGTGGGTGGGGAGAAGATTTTAAACATCTTTCGGTCAAAGGTTTCTGACAGTACTTTGTAATGAAGAGCATGCAATGGGCTGTAGATAATGGTTGGGTAGTCCTCATCAACCTTTCTGTTCTCTTGCCTTCTTTTTGATGGAGTCCAGTTATCCAGTCTGGGTGGTAGATCATAAGGGTCAGCAGATTGTGCAATAGTATTATTTTTTTATAAGGTAACGTATGGGACCACATCAGTTTCTGGCTTAATACCAGTAGCTTCAGTGGAATTATGCAAGCGGTGAATCTTTCCCATGATTTTCACAATTGAGCTGTAACTGCTGTTTAGTCAATCTGATTCTCTCTGTAGAGTGTGGGTGTGAAGGTCCAAGTCATGCCAATCCGTTTGCAACCATATATTTAGGATCAAAGAAGCAAAAGATTGATTTTAGAATTAGCTTAGAGTGCTACCTCAGCCTTGGAAATAAATTTCAGTCCTTCACACAGCTGGTAAATGGTACCAGGGACTCAGACCTGTTCCCCTAGGACTGACTTGTGCCTCACCCTGGCAGTAATGCAAAAAGAAAAGGGCTTTCCCTCCCCACTTGTGCCTCATGCATTGCAGCCCCCCGGCTCTCTCCTGAAGGGGCAGGTGCCTGCCCCAGCACCATCCATTAGCACTGGCCCGGCAGAGAGAAGAAAACGTGGTGTGTCTCTGGCAAAGGCCACGAGAGTGGCACAGCTTCAAGTTCTACAGGAGAAAAAGTAACTGTGTGTGGGTATGAGTGCTTGTTTTTAATGGCATTGCAGTTTTCCTGGAGATATTTATTTCTGTGATGCTGTTCTGAAGATCTGTCTCATTGCTGGGATGAGTTTTCAAAAAATAGGTGATTGCCCTGTATGAATAAAAGAGTTTTCATTGGAGAACCTTCCCAAAAGGGAAGCGGTGGGGTCTCATGTGCTTATAGGAACTTCTGCAATTATTCAATTTGAGTGCAAATATGTAACCCTTTAAGCAAAATTACTTCAAGCAGTAACACCCTATGAACATATCTTACATTTCTTGGAAAAATCAGCAAACTCTCTCTTGGAAACTGTTGGCTCCTGAAAGCTGGACGTTGCAATCTACTATAGCTGGCTTGGTATCAACTCTGTAACACAATAGTCAAAAAGCATAGCAAAAATATGAAGGAAAAAAAGAAAAAGTGTTCCATTTTGAATTCACAGTCCCTGCTGAAAGAGTACACCTTTTTTTTTACTTTCATCTTAAGAATAAAGGCACTGTCTTGGAGATCCATCCTAAAGCAATTGATAAATACTTTTGGAAAGTGGTGCAGTACTAGATCCTACCACTTGAGGTGGATTCATGCATTAATCCTTCACTGAATTCTTTCACAGCCAGTGTATTGGTGTTATATTTTTCAAGTGAATTTCAGTAGAAATTCTAAACCTCTTATACTGGATAGTATACACTAATGAACTGTAAAGATAAGTTTCTTAGTATTAGTTTCTTTCACTGTTGCAATACCAGAACAATGTATGTCCTATAAATATATATTAACAAAGAGTGAAAACACTTAAAGAGGACAGTGATAGGTATAGATTTTCAAATTTCTTCTAAATTTTGCCTGCTTAACTTAATCTTTGCAGCTGAGTAATGAGTTAAAATGTCATAAATCCATCTTTAGTGCATCATTTGTAAATCATAAATGTTTTTGTAAGATCTGAGAGTTAAAATCGATTTTTCTCTTCTCTTTTAGGGAACAGCTGTCCTAGCCAGGGCAGTGTAATTCAGTACAACTCAGCATATTTTGTCCTGGTTTATTAGCACAAATTCGTAATGGCTGTTTTGGAAAATGGGCTATGAATTTATCTCAAGGCCTTCACACTAAAATAGTTAATTCAACCATACAAGTCCTTGGCACTTGACTTTCATCTTTTTAGAACAAAACACAGAGTCTGCAATTTGATGCCTTGAAGTCAGCAAAACAAAATGGTTCTTTAACAGCAGTGTTTACTTTGATCAGTTTTCAGCATTTGTGCCCTTACTTTTCACATAGTACAAATTGCTTTACCAGAGTAACAGGGCAGGAGCCCATAGACTGTTTTTGTAGTTGGTTTCTGTGGTGATACTCAGCCTTCCATGAAACTGTGATCTCCAGGGACAGAGGAGGCTCTGCAGCCGCCTTAACCTTGCTGCTGCTAGAGACCTTAAAGGAACTCTTTGCAGAATGTGCAGACAGTAGCGATGAGCACGAATACGTGCAAGTATAGCTGGCTAAGGAATGCCAGCCTAAGTTTGGTAGACATGGTATCTTTAAGTCTTTTACCTTTTTACAGTTTTTATAACATATATTGAAAGACTCATTCTAGCAAAAATGACAGAACTTCTCTGTGGTTCCTGTCCTAGCCACAGTTATATGCTTTGTTGTTGGTATGCTTTTTAAAAATGAATTTGTAGGTTTTGTTCTAAGATTTTTAGAATAGCTTTAATCTTTAATTATCGTATTCCTCACAATTTAGTTATCGTATTCCTCACAAGTTAATAACGTGTTATTTGGAGGCCAAAGGAGGCTGCAAAGTGAGTCTGGAAGAGCAGGTTGCTCTGACAAACAGCTGCTGAAGCTGAGCTTTACTTTGAAGACTGTTGCTGAGACACGTGTTCAAAAGGTCTGGCCTAACTGTTGGTTGCATGATGAAGATGCTGGCTACACAACAGTTCAGGGATCGAATGAGCCCTTCACTGGGAGTGAGGGATATGTTGGACCACATTGACTTATTTTCCTGTACTATTATTGTGCTACTGTCTGCTTGGTTAATGTGCTGTCCCTTAACATGCTTTAAAAATAACATGGGCAGACCCATAGCAGGTGCTTGTTAATTGTACTAGGTGACCTACAAGTGCTTTAGTCCACTTAATTATTCTGATTTAGTTTTCTTTTAGTATTGTTCAACCAAACTGCTTATAGAGCTGTCTGAGATGCAGAAGACTTTGAGGTGGTATGTTGCTGAGAAGTACAAAATATGTGTATTTTATAAGCTTGTTTGGACCTGTAAGAATGGATGGAGAGTATATCTTTTTAGATACCTTATTTGGGGGGGCCTGGGGGGGAGGGAATCTTATGTGGGATTTTCAGAAAAATAACTAATTTTAACACAGAGTTCAGTGAGTTCAGAATTTCACACTATGTCTTCATATCTAGCAGTACAGTGCTGAACATACGTAGGACTGGCTTCTGGGCTTTCTGGGCAATGCTTCATATTAGTATTTAATAATACGGATTCTGCCAGTGAAAATACAAAAAGAAAGGGAAAATTTCTAGTTAGCTCTTCTGCTGTTGGTTAAAAGCATTCTGTTTGGTGGTTTGAAGTGATCCAGTACCTTTCTGTTATTTTGTGGAGTGTTTAGAAGGTGCTATGAACTGTCTAGACATTTGAGAAAGGATGTGCCTCGCAGAGCTCAGAAGCTAAGATGAAAGAGAAAGGTGGCTGAGGAAAGGGGAGCACCGCTTAGGATTCAGACAAAATATGGTTTAACTAGAGCCACAGTGAAGGCACTCCAGCAGAAATTACTTTTTGGTGAGAGAGGTCATTGGAGAGAGTAGGGATGAGGATCTTCCACTGCAGTGCTGTGGATGGAGGCAGAGTGGCAAGGAGGTGGGAGCACTGCTGTGACAGCAGAAAGCTTAATAAGGCAGAGCTAGAGAGGACAGTGTCACACTGGGAGTGCTGGTGCAGTTGAAGCTTAGAACTTGGCTTGTGTCAACATCATAAGCTCATAACACCTTAGAGTCCTGTTAAGCCTTTCAGTCTCTAAAGCGGGAGTGGAAGAGGCATTTGGGTACCTCTGTTGCATAGTTGAGTCCAGACTTTTACCTGGACACCACAATTCAAACCGCTGCCTTCCACACAGAAACACCTCTAACCTCACCAATAGGGTGTTTGACCATGCCTACCTTACTTGAGCTGAAATTACTGTGTGGTAGCCCACCAACTGCTGTTACGCAAGGTAGAACACATTTGCCTGGCAGCTAGGTTGTTGACAAAAAGCTCCTGAATGCTAGCAACTCTCCAGCAGTTTGCTTGAAAAATCTTTCCAAGGACCACGAAAAAGTCTTCCATAATAGATACCACTGTTGTGCATCATCAAGTGCAGACAGTGTTGGGGGCAATCATAAATATTAGGGGAGCATGTAGTTACATTATGAGGAGATTCTTCATTTTGTACATCATCACAGTGGGAACTGTCACTTTCAGGCTAGGCTGTCCAGCTGCTCCTCATCAGCGCTAGCTCTGAAGCAAAAATTAGTTATTAAAAATATGATGACCAAGATGGTCCTAAACAGCTTTTGAGTAGCTCTGTGGGGTTTTTTGGGGGTTTTTTTCAGTCTCGAAAATCAAGTTGATGCTGAGGACTCTGTTATACAAGGAAGTATAGTGGCAGGGAACATATATGCCAAGGAATATAGTGACAGAGGCTACTGTAGAAGCATGCTCATGTTAACTATGTTCTTTCTCAAGTTTAGGACTAGGAGTATTAATTCCACATTATGTGTTTTGTTGCTGTCTTACACATGAGCAAACTGAGGAGTGCAGTAGTGCAAAATTACGTTTATTCTGAAAATTTTCACAGGAGCACTTCATTTACTTATGAAAAAATAATTGATTTTGTGTTAAAGTCCTGTAGCTTTTCTTAAGGATCAATCTGCACTTTTCAGGCAGAAATATAGGAAAATTCCATTATGTGATATAACTTATGCTACAGTTCCAGCCAAAGGCATGAATAGATATATCACCACTTCTGAATGCAGCTCAAACTTTGTTGATTATTTCCATGCATGTGTGGAAGTAATAATATATGTGTATATTATATACATACTTAATTTCCAAAGCCTAAAGGAAGAGCAACTGTGAAATCTGATAGATCCTGTTGAAGAGAGTCTTTGATTTTCTCACTAAGGTAGTATGGTTACCCTGTATGCTCTGTCATGTGACCAAACCAACAGGCAGAAATCTTCATGAAGTCTAAAACATCTGTCTTGTCTGATAGATGTTGGCTTTGAATAAACTTGTCTGAGATCAGTTGAAACAGAGATACCTCTTCATTTCCTTATTACCCCAAGGACTTAGCCTAGCTGTTTCTGAGATGAAGTTTTCAGTGTGTTATATTTCTTGTGTCGTTTCTGGTTTTAATAAATACCAGAGGTTTTTAAATAGCAATTAAAAAACAAAAATTCTAATAGGAGCTGCTTCTTTGCTTTGGCTTGACGTTTTAATAAAACCACAGGGTGCAAACCTGAGCTGAGTGCCCCTGATGGCCAGTGTGAGAAGATTTTTATTGTTTCTCTATTCTTGGTTATTTAAGTACATAAACCTATATTACAGCTCATTTAATCAATATTTACGTTAATCTTTGCTTCCTTTTGGATCAGAAGAAACCAGTTATGATTGGGTGTGAAAATGTGGCTATGGATGCCTATGGTAAGAGTGGACCTGTTTTAATATTTACTCCATTTAGTGTAGTAGATTTTCTTTGACACTTTGAAGTTTAGAGAGTTTAAAATTCAATGCACTGTATACCATTTGGACCTGAAAAAAATATCAGAACAAAATTTGAACTCGTACTTGCCAGATCAGGACTGCAAAAGATATAATTGGGCTACCTGGGTAAACTTAGATTACATTATTTTAATTGCTTGTAAAAAAAAAAAAATAACCCCAGAACAAGGTAATTATATTTAATAGTTTAAACAGCTTATTACTAATTAGCTGTGATTACTGCTGAAAAACCACAAGAATTAATGAAAGCTTTTTAATAGCCGTGAATTTAATAGCAGTTCTAAACACCTTTTCCTTTCCACTTTTGTCTCTCCATTTCTAGACAGAACAACAAAGAAGGAGCATTGTAAAACAAATAATTTTATCTTCTCTCTTATTTTCAGCTAATGGAATTATTTTGACTTTATAGCCTGGTACTGTAAAGCAGTTTTTATAGCTAGGATCATGACTGTTTGGCTTTTGAAGTCTCTGTCATCCCATTAGCATTCAGAGCTCTAACACCCTGCAGTTTCCTAAAAAAGGTTTTTTATTCTTTTGAGGCAGAAAATGGAGAGAAATGCAGACCCTGGAAGATGTGATAATCTATACTTAATGTTTTCTTTTGGAAATGCATAAATACAACTAAGTGTCCTGCTGGGAGAGGCTAAGTAGAGGCAAGGTGGCTGCCCTTGGGTGGAAGGTGGCAGTGCCCGACCTTCCAGGCAGAGCTGGCACTGCCCCTGGCTGCTGCAGAGAAGAGGTGCTCGTTCTTTAAAACAGTTTGGTTTTAGTGCAAATGTGGAATTACTCTTTTAACGTCAGTTTTCCAACAAGTTTTAATCAAGCATAACAAAGACGAAGATACAGATGTCCTCAGTGCCCCCACAGGTGTGCTTATAGGATTTGACATTTGTTTCACTGTGGGGACTTGAGACATGTTCATTCAGTGGGTTTTGAGAATCTAGTAAATTCTGCATGTGAGCATCTGCTTACTGCTGATCAGCATGGTAGGTAACACAGCCAGTTGTTTGCTAGCTTTTTTGCAAGTTCTTAAGTAGCAGAAAAAGGTCTTTCTGCTGTCTTCCAGGTGTCTGTCAGACCTGAGACCTAGGTTGACTTTCTTTTTGCAGTGATGGTGAACTTTTCACTTGGGGGAATGGGGGGAGGAAATAAGGTAATAATAATAATAATAATAAAAAAAAAGAAGCTAACTTTTTATTTTGGAAAGATTTTCAACAGTAATGGATACTTAATATTCACTTTGGTCTCTGGCTTTCATCAAGTTAGTTTGCCAGATTAATCTGCATTTACTTTAATGGTAAACTAGCTGATGCTTAGCACTATATAAGACATATGCAGTAAAGTGTATGTAGCAGCTTCCATGTCTCGGATTTCCTTTCAAATTCTCTAGCAGGAGACAAAAATCATTCAAAGTTACCTGTATGCTCATTTCCGTGTGCGCCCACTCAAACTGCTGGTTGTGTTCATGTTTGCTCCCTCCATACCTTTTCTAGAAAGAGCTGTGATTGTCAGGGAACCCACCTGCCACCCACTGTTGTGAGACATCACCTTGCCTGCTTAGTCTGTGTGATGTATCATCTCTTGATTGCACGCTAAAGCTTTCTTCCTATAAAGCAGGATGAACTACCAGGCTAAATGCTGACTGCCTAAAAAAACTTATTGCATAGCCACTGTGATTTCAATTGCTTCACTTTCAGTTGCCTCACTTCTCTGATGTCCACTTTTCCTGGGATTGTTTTCCCCATGTATCCTTTTAGTCCCCGAAGACGGGCATTTTTCTTTTTCTAATGTATGTTAAAATTTTGGTTGGACCTCTTTCCATAAACTAGTGTAGTGCTCACCCGTGTTTCCAGATTTGTTCCTCCTGTTTTTTTGTTTGTTTACTTTTATTTGTTTTGCAGGTTAGATTTGTGCCCTAATAGCATCAGCAGATGAGGTTTGTACGCTAAGCCAGCTTTGTAGGTTACCATCTAGAAACCAGAAATCAGAGTTTGCTTTTTGATTCTTTTTATCTCCTTGTTCTCCAACTCTCAGCTTAGTGGTTTGACCTTTTGCATAAGCTATTTTTCATCAGCAGTTGCCAAGGTTTTCTTAAACACTTTAGCAGCTCTTTGCAAGCGTAGAGCACAAATGTTAACTATTTCATTCTTTACATTATCTGTGCTCTGTTGACTGATTTTTTTGGAAGTAGATTAGTCTATAATCTTGGGTCAAGAGGTCTGGATACTGGAAGCCATAATATATATAAAATGACCTTTGATTCATTGTTTCAAATTCCACTTTGTTTTGAAACTTATAAGGGAGTATTCATGTATTTCTCTGTTTCTCTGTAGGTCACATTACATTTGAATCCAATTTCGTCAGTGCATATTCACCAGAAGCCTCTGGTGTTTCTTCTCAACTCTCCTTTGCCTCTTGTCTGGAAGCTAAAAACAGAAAGACTGGCACCTGGAATTCGAAGAGTTTTCTTTGTAAGTATACACAGTCCTCCGGCCTGCTCTATATCACAGCTACTTGTCGCAAAAGACATAGAGTTAATGGCATACGTTTGGAAAGTTTTTAAACATACATAAAAAAAAACCAAGTTAACAGGAGGTCAAGTTTCAGTGTAGGGCTCTGGGGAACAGTTAGGTGGCAGGGCAAAGCAGTTTGGAAAAAGTACCCAATTACTTGTTATGTGAATTCAAGGAAAAGGAACCAAAATGGCTTTTTTGGAATCTACATATCGTGTGGTTATTAACACTAGCAGCCATTCCAGTTCAAAAAGCTGTGAGAGTGTAAGAGATTGCCAGTCCTGATTAGAAGTTTGAGAGTACCCCAATGCAAAAAACTCAAAGCAATTGAAAATACTATGGGTGGACACTAGTTGTGTGGTCTGTGACCAAAACAAAAATCTGTATGTATTGAGCTCAATATGTACAACTACGGTTTATGTCTCTAATGAAGCTTAGTCTATTGAAATGACTGAACTAAGCCCAGAATGAAGTCATTTTTATTTCTCAGAAATACTGGAGCACTGCTTATAATGTAGGATCCAAATATTACCTAGTATTTGTAAATCATGTCCTTACAGTTTGCCAGGAGATTCAAGATTGCTATTTGTAGTGAAACGGACAAGTTGTTTGGATTAAATTTTTAATGCGTGACATCATGTCTAATCATGAGTTGTCTTTATTAAAGTTGCAGCTTTTACTATATTCAACTCTAATTGGAGAACTGAGCTTGATTATTTTTAGCTGTATCCTTATAGGGTTTAATTTTTCTCCTCCAGCACAGCTGATAGTGTAGGCAACACTGTTTCTGCAGTACCCAGTGGGAGCTTAATGATGTCACTGTGCATCAGCAGGACAGGAAGATGGACAGTGCTGCAGCATTAGTGCACTGGAAAGGGACACTGTGCTCTCAGTTGACCTGATATGGTGGTGACTCCGTTAAGTGTACCAAGAGTTCTATCACTTACTGGACATCAAAAGTTTTCTAGGATTGTTTTTCTTTTTCCTGTCATCAGAGTACAAAAGTAGGAGTACCCTTGATATTTTGAAGTTTGAAAGACTCCATCCTGTTTCCAGTGCAATGTGTTACTACTGACTGGTGCAAAGCACATGAGCTTGTTTGTATTCTAAGGTATTCACAATATCAAGTTTTCTCATTACTGTGTTAGAGACTCTTAAGTGTTATCTTCTTATTGAGCATTCTGGGTATATGTTCTTACTGTACCAGTACAGTTCAGATCTGCTCAGAAAATGACTGAGGAACAAGATAATGAACAACAGTATGATAAGATTCCTCACTCCTCTGCTGGCTGAAAGAAACGGCACCTTTCATCAGTTAATTGAGTCTTGGACCTGCTTTCAGTTTAGTTTTGATCTCCTCCTACAATTACTACATCATCACTCCCATTCCATATCAGCTAGTTTGTGTTCAGCTATCTCTTCCCTTCTCTTCCTCCTCCTCCAGGCTTTTTCCTCTCCCTCGCCTTGCCTCTGGGAGCGAAGAGGTTCTCTGCTGAGAGCCATCCATTTCTGCTCAGCCAACTGCGCCAGTGCTCGGACTGTGATCCTGCTGGGCTTGCTTGGTTTGGCTCAGTGGGGCTTCAGCAGGCTACTGAAGGCACAGAACAATAGGAATGTGCCTGAGGCCTCGGCTGCCAAAACTGTACGATTAGCTAAGTGTATGCTTCAGAAAACTGTTTCAAGCTCTCCTGGTTACAAAAACAGGCTTGAAAATGTAAGCAGCGGCACTCATGGTTTGTGCCAAACAAGGAGTTGTCTGACCTCAGGAAGTGCCATGGTAAACCTGGCCTCTTGATTCTGCAGGAAGGGGTGAGCTGAGCCTCAGGTGGGGCAGGAGAACCTGATAAACACTACAGGTCCATTTCTCTGTTGGTGAGACTCAAATACCTCCTCCCAGTTCTCCAGCCTCTCTTAGGCTCTGCTGGTCACAGTAAGGGCTGAAAGCTGTGGTGCCTCATGCCATCCCCCCAGCCTGTGCCTGTGGCACTGGGTAACACTGCTCCCCGTCAGCTGTGCAGATATGAGAGCTCACCTTTCCATTGCGAGGAGTGAATCAGCTCTCGATGTTGACCCATCCCTAATCATGTTTAAACATCTGAACAACTCTCTCTGACAATTTTGGATCTCTTCAAGTGCCATATAATTTATGTATTCTTCCTTCCACATATTAAGGTTTCTATTTCTAATCGAGGGGCTCCGGTTTTGCAGCAGAGCTGTTTGCCTGCATTGGGGCCGTGCTAGGTTGCAATCCCTGAGACTGCTTCTGGCCTAGAGGAGCCTGTCCCTTTGCAGAATCAAGAGTTCTTGTTTCAGGTGAGTTGTCAGGCAGATGGACATACATTAGATAGACATCTAATGGAGAGGCTCCCTGCCTCCTTGCCAGAGCCTTCGGTAAGTTTTAGAGAATTGAGCCTAGGAGTGTAAATCGCAGCTCCAACGGAGCTGAGTGCTGAGCTTGCTTCCTTGACCCTTGTTTGAAAATATTTGGCTTATCCATGTACTTCTGCAGCTCTGTCTTGTTCATTCTCCTTAAATGTATAGCCAAGCCAAAAAAACAGAGTATTTTGAATCTTAGAAGATTTCGTATTTGAAAAACCTTTTTTGATGCCCATGAATTCTCTATGTTCAAAACAGAAATCTGTGTCATGCATACCATAGGAGTGTCATAACTATTGTGTCTGTCTCTATGGAAGCCTTGGGCAGGATAATCATTCACTTTCCAGCTTCTCTTTGAGACTTTTCATACAATACATTCATTCACAATTTTATTAATATACTATATGTAAAATACGAATTGCACTGTTTTATTGATTGATCCCTAGTTAGAAAGGTAAGTAAAGAAGTTTAAATGGCAGCTTCTGGGACCTACTGGTGGTAAAGTCAACACCCCTAGAGCCAGGTCAAAGTTTGTAGTTAAAGGATCATGTAACCATTAGTGAAGTCCTAGCTGTTTATGCCTTTTTATTACTAGCTATTAGTTTTTCCCTGTAAAGCATCATAATAAAGTTCTTAAACTGTTACAGGGAAGTGTGTTCAAATAAATAAATACAAATTACAAATTAATTCTATTAGAAGATCCAAAGTTATTTCTAACAAAGAAGATAACTCCAGGATATGAGCAGATAATGAATCAGAGCACTCTGTAAAGTGTTGTTAGTACCACTGAGCAAGTGGAGAAACTAAGGCATGCTGGGCTTAGATGGTGTTTATGTTGGAGCAGAGGGTAGGGTCAGGGCTGTGTGTTCTCAGTGTCCTAATTGGGAAGATGGTCTGCTACCTTTGTTCTGTGAACTCATTGTTGGAGTTTCCACTAAAGCTAAGCCACCCCAGATTGCTTTATTTAAAGTAAAGGATTAAAAGATTTCAAGCTTGTGTCAGCGCACATCAAAAAAACCAGGAAAATACAGTGCTACTGAGTTGGGCTGGAGTTTATCTTCTTACGATACAGTTAAAGCTTGGATTTTTGCCTTCGGCCTGGTCCTCCATTAGGCGGAAGTTTAAAATAAATGGGGGAGAAAATCCAGCCTTTGCATGTATGGTTATAGCACAGAAAGAGGCACAAAGTACCTTCTTGATAAACATTTTTCAGTGTAAAAATGTAAATTTGGTGTATATATGTGGCTTTCCACTTATTATGTGATGTGTGTAGCTTCACTCAGCACAGTGACTTGTCACATGCTTTATCTTCATGGAGGCAGCTCAGTTTCACGAAAAGTCTACTGGTGGCTAAACCTCACAGTGGAATAAATTATCATTAAAATTAAATAGCATGCCCCAGCCAAATCAAAGGTGATGTTCTGTTAACATCAGGGGTTTTTCTAATGTCATGTTTTGAAGACTTTTTTCCCTTTCATGGCAGTGAATGGGAGCATGATGATGCTTCTGGAGCAACAGTACTTTGGAGGAAGCCATCTGAGACAGGGCCCAGGTGCTGAGAGGAGTTGTTCTTTACTGGTCTGTTGCCTTATTTTGTTGTCATTTTGCTTCTTGGGGCATCTTTTCCCATCTGTATATCAGAGAGAACACTAGTAAATAATCTTGAGAAAAAAATTTTGGCATCTTGATAAAAGCCTGACATAAATTTCTATGTATGTCAGAGAGAAGTGAATATATGGTGACTACATAGCGTGGTGTTAACAATACATTTGGCATAGACTGGGTTATTTTCAGACTCTACACGAGTTATATATATCTTGATGGGTTAAGTAGGTGGTGCTGGGAAAATTAGTGTGCTTTTAGTAAAGTAGGGCTGGAGTTTATTCTCATAGTGTTAAAAATAAATATGCCCAAGTATCGTGGCATTTCAATCTGAAAACACCTGAAATGCGTTAGTGCATGAACTCTGACTGACCTAAATAATTGAAAATCACCATTTTGATTATTGGCGTATCTAGTCATATTAGTCTGACTGGATATTTTACATGCCACATAAATATACTAGTTTGGGAATGGGCATTTTCTCTTCAAGTGTTCCTGGGCTTGGACCATCGGCCCATTGATCACTCAGAAGAGCAGTGCATGGGTGGGAAGGTCGGCTCAGTTCAGGAAGGGGAATACTTAGCAAATGTACTAGGGTTTTGTTTTTTTTCATCATGAGGAATAAATGCCAAAATTATATTGTAAATGGCGAATGGGAGAGGAAGTTAAAGGACATCTTCACTGATGATTAGGCTGATTAGATTATGACAGATCACAATTTTACATAAGCTAGGCAAGACCTGTAGAAAATGTTTTTACATGTGATCTTATTGCAGGTCAATCTTGCAGAAAAACCTTATCACACTTCTCCCGCCACCCCACTTTTAAGTTTTCATGTAACAAATTCATTTCCTGTCTTTCCATCAAGTCATTATTTCTCTCATTCCCTAAAAGCAGTTTATTGCAAACATGTCTTGGCAGAAAAACAGAAGTTTTATGAAACTGCCCAGAAAGAGGGTTTTATAGGTGCTACTCAGCAAGTGAGTTTTTTGTTTAGATTTGGTAACTTTCTCAATTGCTTTTATAGCCTGTGGGGAAATGGAAGTAGCAAGAATTAAATCAATGAAAGAAGGGACCCAATCCTTCGTGATTTCCTGGCAGAAATCACTGTTAGAATAGATCCAAAAAACCCTTTTAATATCTGCATATGTGATTTTTACATAATATTTTATTTAAGATGTGATGTTTCAGTTCTTTCTCTGAATTAGTTATTCAGGCAATTGAATGAGTAAGAGTTATGGAGGAGAAAGCACTTATGCAAGCAAATAACCTTACTCACAAGAACCCCTTTAATAGGACTGAATGTGTGTGTTAAGTTAGTAAAATGGAGGAAACAACAGCACTAATGATAATTACAAAACCAGATCACATGCTCTTGGCTTGAGATTTGAAAAGAAAAAAGAAAAGCTTTAAAGAAGAATAAGTGATAGAATGAAGAGTTTAATTATTAGTCATTTCTGTATTTCTAAGAAGAAAAAAACCATGTTCTTATTACTTCAACCAATAACTGGTTTATTCCTTTCACTTCATGAAAATATGGTTCACATATTTTGGGTCTCTGCCACTAAACCACAGGCTGTTCTATGGTTTGCACTAGATTTTGGATGACTGACAAAACTCACTGAAAAACAAGTGCTATTTGTTTTCCTGTGCCTAGTATTTAACGGGAAATCAGGAGGCTAAATTTCCAATCACTGGTTAAACAGACCCAGATGTGAACAAAGTGCTCTGCTAGGAGAAGAGTGAGAAAGGATAGGAAGTGCATGACTAGTGATAAATTTGCTTTAAACAGTGACCTTTCACTATTCAAAGTAAAAGCAGTAGATTTTCAGTGTTGTGTAACTGTGTGAAGAGGAATTTAAAATGATGTGTGCATTTCTATAGAATAGTGGGTTTGGGTTTTTTTTGTTTGTTTTTTTGTTTGTTTGGTGTTTTTTTTTTTTTTTTTAATCTTCATCGTTCTTCTACTCAGGAGCTGGAAATAATCCTGTAGTTGCCCTTTTCCACTTGGCAGAGTTCATATTCCTCCTTCCTCTCCCCACACCGTTTCCTTGCCTTTTGAAAGAATGTGAAAATAACATTAAGTGTGTAATTAAAAGCAGTGTTTAGTAAACAGTAACTCTTATTATGCTTTTCACAATAGTAAATTTCCCTGGAGATTTTGTCTTCTGACCTTATTTAACCCCCTGCAAAATCCTACTTTTCTAAAGTCTATGTAATTGGTTTACTCACAGAAATATCAGGGGGACCTCAGACTATGTATGGTGGTTGTTCTTGTGTTCTTGGCAATAGAGTGGAAGCATTTTGTCAGAAGTACGGGTGGCAGAAAATGACAGGGTGGTAAATACATACTTGAAAGCAGTGCATTGTCTGCATTCAGTAAAAGGAGTTTAAGAGTACAATAACCCTAGTAAGGCATCTTTAAATATCTAGGCTGGGTTTGTTTGTTTGGGTTGGGCTTTTTTGTGTTTTGTTTTGGTTTGGTTTTTTTTTCATTTAAAGTTCACTTCATGAAGGCGTTACAGAGGAGAAGTGATATATTTGGCTTAGGAAGCAAGCTACAGTACATGAAGCAAACATGCACTGTATAGTAAAAAATGTCTACACATGGTAGTGTGATGTCCTGAAATAGGGAAATTTTCTGATGTATAAGTTTTATTTTAAGCTCTTTACTTTGCTTTTACTGTAGGCACTTTGGTTTGGACAGAAATATTTAAAAAGTACCAACTTGTCAGTAAATTTCAGAGGCAGCAAGGTGGATCAGTATGCCTTAGTTTCTCCTTTCACAGGATGTTCAAGTCATGTGGTTTTTTTGAAGCCTGGTTTGCTAAGAGTATGACACAGTTCATACTAGTACTTGTCCTGTCCCAGGTGATTTAAGCCTTCTTTCAAAAGTCAAACTTTATTGCTTAGTGTTTCTTTCAGCTTCAGGAGGGGGCTGACTTCATGGGTGACTGCTCCAACCAAAACTTTGTGTGGACAATGTGGATGCTCCAGATCTGGGTGCAGCTGCCTCTTGGATCTGATGCTTGTCTTTCTCGTTGATGCCTCTGACTGATCCTGAGTGCTCCTCCTTCTCATGGTCCCTCTAGGAGCCCAGGCCCATCACTTTCAGAGCAAAGGAGGCTGATAGTCAGGAAGACTTGGGCTTTAAGTTAAACCAGCCCGCAAGAGTAAGGAAAGAAACAACATTCTGACCTCAGTGGTTGAGATGTGTTCTCAGACCCACCTTGCAGGAGGCTGAGGGGCCTGGATCAGGAATCTGTGATGGTCTTTCTGTATGGTCATAGCTCCTTCTCTTCTTCACTTGCTTCAGTAAACAGGGGGTTTAGCTAGTGGAAGTTTACAGAAGCAGGCAGCAGATTTTGGCAGACTATTGGTGTTAGTGATGTGGAGATAATAAATCACAACAGGTTGTGTTACTGAGTCAAAAGTTCCAGTGGAAACTATAGCTGCAGTTACATAGATATGCTTTATTTCTCCCATCCTCTTCTTCCGCTAAAATGAATCTAACTTGAAACAGAATCCCTGGAAAAGCTTCTGCTACCTCATTTTGTTCAATGAGATCAAATGAGTGTTACGTTGAGTCTATTAAGATTATGTTAGATTAATGTGAGATGAATGGACAATTACCTGTTCGCAATTAACAACCCCCCTCTGAACTCTAAACTTTGAGAACAGATTTCCCCTTTACATGGATTTTTTTTGTTTGTTTCCTTTTTATCACTCTAGTAACTGTTCCATGGGGGTTTTGAAAGTTGCACTTGCTTTGATGCAGTTTCAGCTTTGATGGAAAATCCTAGGATCTTCTTCCTAGATACATAAAGAAGTTCAAGAGTCTGATCCCCTGAGATTCTGCTTTCATCCCAAGAAAGTGTCGAGCAGCCCTAATACCTATCAAGGTCTTTGGTCGCTGATGAACTGAGCGTCTCCTAGGAATTAAAATTAAAATCTAAAATGTAATTAAGATAAAGCTTCTTTTATGTGTTAGTTTTCAGAAATGTGAAAACTGGAAGTGGAATTTTGTGATGGCTGGAAGTGGTCTTGAGAATACTAAACTGAAAATGAAAAATTTTACTACTGCCTGAAAGGATCGCACCTCTGTGGCTGGAAAAGACTATGCAAAACTGATAGATGATTCATTACTGTTGCATGTCATTTCAAAAGCAGCATGTTTCTTAGTCACTTACCAAAGAGAATTGTTCTCTTGGTGGTTACTGTATGTTGTACGTGGATTTATGAACAACAAGGGGTATATTTTTGAGTTTCCAAATACCTGGTATTTCTCCATCAATGGCTTTACTTTTCCTCTGTAAGGAGACCAGAGCACATCAAAGTACATTATCAGAAAACACCAGCTGAATCTGAACCCCATGTGGGCTGCTCTGAAAGTTGCTTCAAGTTTTTGAATTTTATTCTAAGCAGATTTACTCCTCTCCTACACATTCTGACACAGGTCTGATACTGTATAGCTGAGAGAAAAATATGAAGGATGCTGCTTTTCTTCTGCTAGTATATTTGCCTCATTCTTGGCTTTATGGGTGGCTTTGTTGGTCACTTGTTCTGGAGGGGCCTTGGTGGGTTGTGGTGTAGCTGTTGCTGTGAGGGAAGGGATTGGTTCATGCTGTATAGCTGTGGACACTCAACTTTGTATTCTGAGTCATCTCCCAAAGGTGCCTACCTCTCTCTCAAGGCTGAATTATGAACTTGCGTCCTACTTGGGAGTTCTGAATTACAACTATGTTAAATACTTAAAATGTCATAAAGCAAACAAAGTAAATATCCTCTCTGGATTGGATTCAAAGGAAAAAAAAAGGCAATAAACATTTAAAAGGAGAGAAGGAAATAGGTAAAATAAGAAACAGAAGATGCTATTTTGAGTGTGTGCAGCATTCACACTCACCAGTGTATATATTTGAGATGACTGAGGGTTGGTTCTGAGAGTTGTTCCTTCTGGGGAATAGTAACTTACACCATTTGGCACTTCTGCCAGGTAGCTGATGTCCTGAAATACCATGGCACCCTTGCAAGGGTAGTTTTTGTAAGACTGGAAAGTTTTCTTAAGGGACACATAAAGGCTTTTTTTTTTTTCTTTTTTCCTACCATGAGAGGTATGTTTCCTTGCCTCTGTACCATGCAAAGAAAATTACAGTCCCTATTTGATGATCAGCAAGGTAGTAGTGCATGTGACCAAAATACATTCTTAAAAATGTTTTGTTCTTCAATAGAATACTCAGGCTTTGGTAGCAAATTTTCAAAATACTATACTTGATCCTCATTTCCTCTGACAGCAGAAGAGCCCTTTGAACTGCTGTGGATAGTGGCCATGGCCAGTATCTTTTGGTCTTGCATTTTCCATGTCAAACTTGGGAGCTTCCTCATTTAGCCTCAGAAATGTGACAGGTCATGTAGGTGAACTCAGTAGAAGAGGATGTTTCTGGTGCAGTCACTTTTAATGTCCTGACAACAACAGGAAGAAGTAGAGCTGGGGCACTTTTTCCACTCTGCAGCCTCTGAAAGTAACCACTGAAGGAGATGAAGTGAGGAGATAAAAGTGTATGTGGCAGTAGTTTCTTAATCACTCAGTCAGCTGTGTAATGAGTGTTCAGATAAAAATTGTTTATATATTCCCAAATTTTTAAAACATTCTTTGGTTTCGTTGCTCGGACTTATCCCAAGTATGTTGGAGAGAGCTGCTTTTGGTTTGTTCTGACGAGTAAGTAGTTAATGTTCAAGGCAGGTGTTGAAACAGTAATGGTTGCCTTTTTTGGAAGAGTCTGTTGAATTCCTTCCAGAAAAAATAACGTGCCTGGCTCACTTAACCTTGCCTTGGGTCTGTGTAGTAAAAATCCCAATATTGGCAGGCAGAGAAGTTTGCACTCCTTTCTAAAACCTAGTAGTGGAATCAGCATTTCAAATGGACTTTAGTATGTGATTAAAAAATAAATTATTATAAGCTTCATGTTTATTTAAAGATGTTTACTGTATGATCATTTAGTGAGGATGCTTGTGCTAGACTTTTTACTTGCTCTGCTTTCTGTCTGTTGGTTCCTCCCAAGTAGGACTTAGTAACTTTGGGGTTCATTGATAGGATCTGTCTCACAGGAAGACATTTGTCATGCCACAGGATGATGCAGAAGGTTTTCAAGTTCTAATTAGTAATAAATGGAAAACCAAGTGTATTCTGAGGAAGTAACCTGTTGTATTAGCAGACATTTAAATATCTCAAATATCAAATGAAAAACACAGTGAAAATGCATTATTGCAAGCTGATGGATTTCTTTGCTCAGTGTTTAGAAGGAGTAATATTTTCTCTCAGACTTTCCTCAAATCTCTTAGAAGGTTACACTGATACTTCTTCACTCTGATGATGCTGATGGTAAAAAAATACCAGAAACATTGTGAAATAGTGTAACTGAAAAGCAATTGCTGTAATTACTGGATAAACTGTAGAATTTTTGACGAGTTTTGTTCCTGAGAATTGAATGCCATCATCTATTCGATATCCCTGCAAAATAATAATTGGTTAAGTCCTTAAATTCTGCAATTTTTATGCATGGGAGATTTCTTTAGTTAGGCCAGGGCTCTACAAAGATGTCTCGCATGTCTCAGATATAAAAGACACCATTGCTAAGAGGTGCTCTGTATGCGGTTCCTGCATGACCTGTCTTGTGCTGTGTCAGCATTACTCTTCATCCTGCGAGACTGTGCACACTGTAAAATCTAATCTGTTAGGAGCAGATGCAGAGATGCCCCATAAAACCAGTCCATGGTGTAGCTACTTCTAAGTGGTGGCAGTACAAAATTAATGCTATTTGCTAGATACTTTTTTAAAAAAAACCTCGTTATCTTTTCCTAGTGTTGTAGATTTGAGGACAGTTAATCTTCTCTAATGGCAGAATTTGCTTTCTTATTTGAGAAGTATGCTAATACGGTGTATTCTGTGTTACACTGCATGAAGGCTTTTTTCATTTTAAAATAATGTTTTATGGTAGTCATGAAAAAGAACAAATAAGGAACTTCATTCAGAATTGAAGCAGATGTTAGTTTAAACTTTGAAAACTATTCTGGCAAAAGGATTCCTAAGTTGATTGTTTTGTGTTTTTTTTGGTTTTGGGGTTCTTTTTGTGATGGCTTTGGTTAAATTGAACTCTGAATTACATGGGCCTTCTGCTAGAGGAGGTATGTGATATGTGTGTAATAAGTGCTAAGGTAATAGCTGGAGGCACAGGGAAGAACTTTGAAATTCTTTCTGTGTGCCAAAGGTTATCATTTATATGTCTTTTCTGACAAATATTTGTAGGTGCTAAACAAATGGATATATAACATCCTGCAATAGTGCTGTGAACAGTAGCTCCAGAGGTAATAGTTGGTTGCTGTTAGTTAATTTCTGTAATTGGAACCTGACTTCAGATAATATCTGTTAAATACTTGCTATTGATGTATTTTGTTGTTTAAAAGGTTAGAGAGATACTTAGGACCATTATCCTGCTATAGAATGTAAATAATACTCAGGACAGGTTAGAAATTGTTCCCATATATTTTTCACTCTTTGTATCATCATCATTAGGAGTTTTGGATTTTCAGTTAGAGGGGAAAAAAATACTTTTTTTCTACCAAAGAAATCTGTGTTAGTAGAAAGACAGGGAAAGGGAGGGGGGAGGAAAGCAGGATTTTTCTAGAGACTTATAATTCATCTGCTTTATGTGTTAGACTAAAGCATTTCCTCACTTCCTGTAAATAAAGCAACAGTAAATATCTTCCCTTTCTCTTAGACTTTTTCTTTCCTTACTCTGTGTTTCTCTGTTCTCCTTTATCTGTTACTGAGCTTGAACTTACGTTCTTCCTGATTTGGGAGTTACTTCAGTAGTTCCCAGTTGTATTGAGCTTCACATCTTTCTCTCCCTTCAGTTCCTCAGACCATCTTACTTTCTCCTGCCTTATTTTATCCTCTTGTCTTCCAGCCCTCCCCTTACAGCACTGTCGTACCACTTCTGTAGCAGTGTGACTTCGGAGAGTCATTTTTTTAAAAACATCTCTGAAAAAGGAATCATTATGCAGATGTTAAAACATGGGGAGATTAGGCATTGTTGGAAATAAGCTGTAGTCGCCTTCAGTGTTTGCATTTGGGTGTGACAGATTACATTGCTTAAACGTGCTACCTGCCTGTGTAGATAAATGTACCACATTAAAAATATGTTTTTATTCCCATCAGGTGTCTTTAGGTTCCGTTGTTCAGTTTGAGAAGGGAAATTTCTCCTTGTCAGCAGAAATGGAAGAAAAGCTTTTTCCTGAGAAAAATGAACATCTGCTACAGTGGGCCCAGAAGGAATATGGAGCAGTAACATCTTTCACTGAACTCAAAATATCAAGAAACATCTATATTAAAGTAGGAGAAGGTAAACCAAAACAAAACCAACAGAACTGATAGGCACTTCTGGATGTTGAGAATAAGTCTTGTTGTAGTGTTATTTCATATTTTTTATTTTAATCTATAAACTTACCTCTCATTTTGCAAGATGTGATATGAAAGGGGAAGGCAGAGAAATAAGAACAAGTCTAAAGACCAGACCATGGATTTAGGCAACTTTTAATGGATTCTGGTGCCCTAATTTTATACTCATAAATGTGTATACAATTGGCCAGAATTGTACAGGAGTAAAACCTTCACATTTTACAAGGAATAAACTACTCATAGTGATTGTTTGTGTGTCTTCATCTAAAGAACTGAAGTGGAGAACCTGAGATAGGAAGTAATTTCTAGAAAGACCTGCATTATATTTTTTTCAGTATTTGCTTGTATAAGGATCCAGACTACTTTGGGCAAAGAATTATTGCTATCCTCACCAAGATAAGTTCCCTCAGTCTGATATCCTTGTGTATTTTCATCCCAGGTAGGAAATTTCCTGTCCCTATGAGCTGCATGCCAAATTCATCAGGTGACCTAGGGCAGATGGGAGAGGACTCCAGCTCCTCGGGGGTTTCACAGGCCCATATTAGGGTAGGGTTTGAGCTATAACTCTGTAGCTGAGCAGTGTTGGAACAACTTAACAATATGAGCCTCTGCAGCATCTTCCTGCTCATGCTTTCTCTCAGCTGGCTGCTGGTCACATAGCATGCCTTCTGCAGGGGAGTTCCACATGAGCTGGTCATAAACTGTGGATAACACAAGAGCCATGTCTCTCTCCACTACATTCTTGGAGCAAGGCAGTCCATTCAGGAGGGTTTATGCCCTACTTACATCTATTCAAGTTTGTTTTCTGGGAAATATGTAGTTATTAAAAGAAACTTTGCAGGGAGAGCAGACTTTCCTCTATTTTGCAGGATGATTGGGGGTGAAATTTTCTTTTTTGCAGGTATGGGATGTTTTGAGATGTCAGTGTTCTTTACCTAATGGCCTGCAATTCACTGTTTTTTTTGTTATCTGAAGTTGTCATCCCAGTTCCGGCTAAAGCAAACATCCAGGTTTAAACTAAATCAAAAGCAGCAAGAAAAAGGCTAGTACAAGAGAACTGGAACTGATTTGCATTGCAACTAGTGGTCCAGATATTTTGAAACTAATTGTCTCTCAAGAAGTTCAGTGATGGGAAAAGTAGAAATCAGTAAAACGTTTTATCAACATCCATCAAGTACTGGTGGGCTCAGCATTTACTAGCACCAGCAGCCTAATTTAGTAGTACTTCAGCAATATTTCTAGAGAAACTCCTGTATGGCTGAACTAGTTTGCTACCCCCCCGCCCCCCCCAAAAAAAACCCTAAAAAAAAACAACCTAAAAAAAACCCCAAACCCTTCTGTGGAGAAAACATTCTTTCCTAACCACCTGTATCTGATAATTTGATTTCCTGAAGCATGAAGCTTGCCCCCCAAAATCGGAAAATGCCTGTGTTGGTTTTATCCAAATCCTGCCAAACTTGTACAGGATTCCCCTGCATAATTTTTGTTCTACTTGGCAGCAGTCTTGGATTTTGATGCCAGAAAATTATTCAGAAATATATTTATTAGCTTATTAAAGTGCTCTTGGAAGTTATACATGGGAGTAGTGGTCTCTGCATGGCAGAGATGAACATTTAATTAGATATGTCAAAAAAAAGATAAAATTTTGTATGTTGATTTGCATATCTCCAGTCAAACTAGGCAGCTAAATAGGAAAGCTTTGCATCATCTTAGAATGTGTTAAAACGCAATGTAATTAGGAGTAAGTACACAAAATGGAACTTGGCAGACAACCAAAATAGACAGTTTCTGAGAAGGCTCCTGCAAACTAGCTCAGCTGTAACCATATTTGATTTAAATTCTTGGAAGAAGAATGAATTTGCATTTATGTGTTGGGGTTATGTGTATGTTCAGGGTGGGGAGAGGGTCAGTTCTTGAACTGCAGCAGGCGTGCCAGGAGTTCAATGGAAACCACGTGGGATGTGGATCTCGTCTGCTGCTCTGCAGAGTGAATGATGGAATCACTGCATTCCACAAGCCACAGCGTTATGCTGGTGGACATTTTGGGCTTTTTGTACAAAACTCTCACTCCTCAAGTGCTTTAGTCAGGTACCCTCAGCTGCCAGGCTGTGAATCATAGCTAGTATTACTCATAATCTATGGGTAGTCATATTAAGTAGTTCCTTGCTACGTGACTGTAACAGAATTTAATGTCAGTATTCATGTAATTGTCTGTATTTCAGCTTCACTCAAGTGAGAAAAATATGAAAGTGGTAGATGTAACATTTTAGAAGTGGAGGCTGTAGCTGAATACAGCAAACAGAAAATGCAAGCTAGAGGACAAAAAGATCTGAAGAAGGGTGATCTTTCATGGAATAAAACTGCTTCTGATGCCATGGATCTCTGAAAGCACTTTTGAAGCTGCAAATTAAAGGCAGCTGAGTGAGCTAGCAACTGAGTCAGGGCCAAGTGCATCTGAATCCTGTTGATTTGAAAGAGTGGCCGATTAAATGCTGCAGGGATGGTGAGCACAGTAAGAACTTAAAGGGGCCAGAATTAGGGTTTGGAGGAAGGGAGAACAAGAAGTGAAGGAGAAGGCAAAGTGATTGCTGTGATAAACGCTGTCAGATTCTAGAAAGTGGGACTGCTTGTGGTGAAAGTGATCTTAGTACACGTTTGTTAGCAGAAGTCAGTTTAATTCCTCATGCTTCAGTAAGATATGACTGTACAAGTCAGGAAGGCTTATCAGTTAGCTAAATGTTACCTAATGCATCCAGTGCCACCAGTGTAAATCCAGGGCAGATGTGCTAGCCTGGAGGGAGCCTAATTTCAACACATTACATTTCTTAGCTAAATAAGAAAAGCAAAAAAAAAAATAGTCGGCCATAACAATAACGAGATTGGAAAATGTGCCGTCTGTTTACAGTCGGTAACACTGTGCTCCTGTCCTGGCAGAAGCTGAAGCTTCAGTCCTGACTCTGAATTTGTAGGCTTTACACATTAGTGCTCGTATCCTGCACACCATACTTGCTTTGTTTAATACTTGCAGGTGATTGCATTGTGTCAGGCTTTAGCTGTGTGTGCTGCTGGTCAGTGAGTGCTGTTGAGAGTTTCCACCCACCCTCTGGAGACCGCTGCAGCCCCTTCCCTGCTCCCATTTATACACTGCCATTAAATGTCAGTTGAGGTTCTGAATATCTGTCATGCTAAGGGTTAGTAAACTGCAAAATACACACGAAAAAGCCCGCCATCAGAGTGGCTGAGGAAAAGCCCAAACACCTCGCTTCTCCCCAGCTGACTTGGAAAGGCAAGCTCTGCTTGGATGGGATTTTTATCACTGAATCAAACTGGTGCTGCCCAGGGTGCCTGTCTTCGTGAGTGACACCTGATTAACGGTGTTTGTTTTCACAAAAACCTACTCATGATTTTAAGCTGGGATACTCAACTTTTACCCAGTTTAGCCAAGAATCTGAGGATGACACCTAATTTGTGCAGAACTGAGCAGATGGTGTCTGTCCTTGTCTGTAAAATGGAGGTGCTGCCCACAGAAACTATAGATCCCAACATGCAATCCTCTCTCTTCATCCAAGCAACCTGGCACATGCTGAAGGGGAAGGTGGCTGCTGGCCACTGCTCACAGCTCCACACATGCCTTCTGGTGAGCAGGGCCCCACGGCAGCTGGGTGTGCTGGCCCGAGACCCTCCACTGAGGGTATTACAGGCAAACCTCATATCTGGTTCCATATTGGGAGTCTGTGGAGATTAGAGAGGCACAGGGTCCATAAATTGACTGTTTGCTGACTGGTTTAGTAAGATTTTTAATTGATTGCAGACACCTGCAGTTCGTTTCCAAAGCAGACAACCCTGAAACTAAAAAAGAAAACAAGTATAGTGAGCAAAGAAAGATTAAATGGATCCCCTTTCCTTTTCTGTTCCAGTCCACATCTTGGTAACTGGTACAAATGAGAGTAAATATATTTTGGTGAAGGGAGGAAGTAAATGTGTACATCAAGTAGCCAGTGACAGAGTTAAAATTTGCTGCAGAGGAAAAGCAATGCTATTGAGCAGAGGCCCAGGCTGGGGAGCCTCTGTGCTGGTGGTGGCAAGAGCAGTGGTTCTTGAGAGCTCCAGAGGCGTTTAATGGAAGTGCCAGGAGCAGGAACCAAGTTCTTCGCAATGGCAAACGATAGCACATACGGTAATTACCCACACGCTGCTCAGAGGCTGTTACTACGTGGCTTGAATTGTGTTGCATGGCAGCTGGGAAGCAAATACCTAGTACCTCTGTCTCTTTTTGTGTGTGTGTGTATGTATATATATGTATATGTATAAATTCAAGCTCAGTGTAGACCATTTGGGATCATTTTCCATTCTGTGCTGTTGTGGGAGGGGCTGACAGAACTGCAGCTGCATTCAGGGCTAATCTGGCAGGGCACATACCAGATGTTAGAGGAGTGCTTTACTTGGGCAGTATGAATTCTCAGACAGCTTTCATAGATTCTGTAGGGAAGACAGCAAGGTTAATATTCAAAGACTACGTTGTGTAAGAAGAAGAAACTCCCCTAATTGTTTCTGCAGTGGCCGAGGTCACAGGAGTCTCTGGTTACCCAGCAAAGTTGTGTACCACACACAAATGCGCTTCAGGGGGACATTTCAGCTCTCATTTAGGGAGCAAACGCTAACAATGTTTCAGCTCAGCTTTTAAGAGTTCATCCACACTTTTTCATGCTTAATGCGTTATATTTTCTTTTTTTATTGTTTCTATGTTGCTATTGACCTTAATAGGAAAGCCTTCTCTGTAAAGCAAAGGTCAAAGAGCCAGCCATTTGGGATTATACTCTTACAGGACTTTGTGTTATTGAACATGATATTTAGTCCTTCTGTGTATTATGACCATTCATATGTAAAGCTGTCTCAGAAATACAAAGTATTCCTATTTTTCAATGGAAATACTGCTTCTTGGGGTACAACAATGTAAACTGTGCATGAGAACTTCATACCAAATGACTATTTTTGTTTTGTATTTTACACTGGTTAATACTTATGATGAGCTAGGCAGTTAAAACCAAAAGAGAGACTGAATATCTACTCTAGAATTTCTTCATTTCACTTATGGATGTTATGGTCAGACTTAATATCAACAACTGATTTAATCCTTTCCTCGCTATATTAAATTTTCCATGTGCAAGTGAACTACCTTATTTCTGGACAATACTAACTACACAATATATAGGAAAATATATTGAGTAAGGAAATTGAAAATACTTTCTGTGATCTTTTAAATATGGTAAATTTATAATAACAAGAATCCAACATTTTCTAAAGGGGGAAGGAATTGATCACAAAAGTTTTCTATGAGTTAATTTCAAAATAAAGAAATCTCCTTTTTTTAAAGGTGCAAGGAACAAATTCAATGGATCTTATTCATTTTGACAAGTGCTCACATTTTTCTTCAGTGTTTTTTTCTGATTTCTCTTTGTAGAGATTTTCTTTCATTAAATATTTAAATCTGTATTTAGTAATGGTTCCAGTTAGAAGCATATATTTTACATTGGAGATGGCTGCATTGTCGCAACAGTGATCTCCCTTTCAATATTACATTAATTTGTTAGAAGTGCTTGTGGTAGATAATAGATATGCCTTTTAGCCTAAAGACCTATGTCACAAAATATAGTGCCGCATTGAAGTAGATGCGGTACTCAACATTCATGTAAGCTGATATCTGTGTGTAAAGGTACACATGCTTTCTTTTTCCCTCCAGATCAAGTGTTTCCTGCCTCATGCAACGTAGAAAAGAATTTTCTCTCTTTAAATTACCTTGCGGGATACCTACAACCAAAAACAGCAGAGGGGTGCCTTATGTCTAACTTAGTCCAAGAAAGAGAAGTTCATATAATTGAACTGATCACTCCAAATTCCAATCCGTACAGGTAAAGTATTAGCTAAATAGACTAAATCTGTTTGAAATCACAGCTAAAGATTTCACCTGTCTGTTGAAAATCAACTGAAAGTAGACATTTCATCCTTCCAGAAGGAGCTTGGACCTTAGTACTTTGCTTTAGATAAAAATTAGTTCTTCGGTATATAAAGATTTGTGATTCTGCTTCAGGATCCTGGGATCTTTCTGGACAAGACTGCAAAGCACAGTTTTTATGGACTGTATCCTACCCCCGTCTTGCTCAATCCAGCAATTTTTTCCAAAAATAAGGTGAAAGGAATATGAATAAGGGCAGCATCTGACAGACACAATTTAATATGTGACTACTGCATGAGGAGGAGAGAGAGAGATTAAAAGTAATCTTGACCTATCACAGGTAGGGATGACTGGCAGCTAAGCCTACGGCAGTGGCTCCCAGACAGTGGTCCAGAGGTTGCAAGTGATCTGTGGTCCATGGTAATTGTTCCACACTTGGTCTGCAGAATCATAACAGTGTTTTCTGTCAAGTTTCCAGTTGATTTTAAAGGATAGCATAATAATTTCAAGAAGTGCTAAGGGTTGACAGTGGTCCACTGACCAAAAAAGTTTATAACTAGTGACTAGTGGTTATGGAAAATTACTTAACTCTCATTATGTGTTATGAGGATTATCTAAATTGTCAAAGGTGCCTTTGACAGGAGAGACATTTGAAACATTAATCCTTTGCTGATCTCTCCTAGGTCTTAGTGGGAGCACATAAAGGGGATTTGCTTCAGATAGTCCTAGCTTTTCCAAAAGCTCTTCATAAGTGCTCAGTATCGTTGCTAGAACAGAAATTTGCTATGAAACTTAGATGGTTTTCCCTTTTGCAATAAGAAAAGTACAATTTCATCAGAGATAAGGTAGAATTAAAATCCTACCTGTGTACTGCAGACACTGGATATCCAGCGTTGTCCAGTTGTGCTCTTAATGCAATTACGTTGGAGCACATCCCACCCCTAATGAGGAAATCACACAAGGAGATAGAGGTGGGAGGAAGGGTCTTTGCAAGACGGGTTATTATCTCATTGCAAGATGGTGAACCCAGATCCAGAGAATATTGTTAACTAGCAACCTTGGGAGAGTAAGAAAGTGCTGAGATGTAGTGGAAGTGAAATAGGTAAGCCAACTGATCTGCCTCCATGTGGCACGAATTGCACCCCCATCGTGAACAGAGCTGTTCTTTAGCATCAACATCACTGTAAGTCCCTTGCAGTGTTATGCAATGACAACCCTGTCTCCAAGCCCTCTGGGCTTTTGGCTTTGGCTGATAGTATGATAGGAATTTGTTTTTCAGATGATAACACTGCAAAATGTTTAAATGTTTTGTTATTAAAAGTAAAAAAGTAATAAGTTAAATTCCTCTTGCTTCCTTCATAGCTTTATGTATCATCCATAGCTATCTTTACAAAGTTTGTATCTTCAAAGAAACATACAGAAGCTGAACTGGGCATGTGTAAAACTGCAGGAGGTAAAACAAAGGTCCCAGGATACACTAAGTCTCAGTGCAGAATATTAGTTGAAATGTGTTACTTGAGATGAGCATGTTTTTATGATATATGGGCCCATAAGATGATCTGGAAGTAAAGGTTGAATTAGTATTTTGCACGATGCGATGTTATTGATGGGTACAAACCTATTTGCTCTACTTACTTTATTGAGGTCTTGAAAATTTGGATAGTGTTCATCTATTTTCCAGCAAGCAGTAGGCTGGACATCTGTTTTCTTTTCTGTTTAGAGTAAGTATATATCCAGAACTATTGGAAACTGAATACACAGCTTAATTCTTCAACACACGCAAGATCCTAAGGAAAGTAATTTCCACAGTTTAACTGCATAGGCAGAGACAGTCCCTAATTTAGTATTTGTGTGGGTTTTTTTAATTAACCTGCTTAATTTGTCTTTTTGCCTTTTTTAAGGTATTATTTTGAGCTTTAATACAGTTATAGCTAGAGGAAACAGCTATATTTAGGCATTGTTGCAGAGAAATAAGAAAACAATATTTACTTTATAAAGCAAACTGCTAGTCGTATAACTAACCTGCTCTAAATAATAGCTGAAATGAGTAGCACACTTCTTGTAAACAAGAGACAAAAAATATTATTTGTCTAAAAAGTATTTGTTTCTATTGTTATGCAAAATCATTTAAGTGTATGTGGAATTAGAGTCTGTTTTGCACATGTTATGTTGCCTGGGATAATCTCCAGCATTTTAATCAGCTGGCCAGACAGTGGAAACATGATGGATTGGAAGAAGGTTGATAGCTGAAAATTTCTGGCACTCTAGTCTAACTTTCTCTCTATTTTCCACATACAGCACTTTCCAGGTGGATATAATTGTTGACATTAAACCATCTCAACCAGGCGCCAAACTTGTCAGAGACGTCGTACTTATCCTCAAGTGTAAAAAGTCTGTCAATTGGGTTATCAAGTCGCATGATGTCCAGGGAAAGCTGGAAGTGATTGTAAGTTAAGGCACCTTTATTTTTTGAGAGCTATCACACTGCAACAGTATAGAATCCTTTTAAATATGATCTAGTGCTAGACTATATTGATTTCTGAACATTTTCTGTCTTAGCTGCTTTTTTTTTTAATTATTACTGTATTTTAAGGAGTAAATACAGAAACTACATATTTTTTTCTCATTTAGTTTTAATATATGGGCTATTAACCTGACCAGCACATCACAGAAGCCAGGTGGTTAGTGCAAGGACTTAGCATCTATGTCTTTGTGACTTCTGTTAAAGTATCCTAAACACTTGAGTTGAATGTTCATCTCCCTTTTTGCTGTTACTTTGGTGAGTGGATTTACAGGTTCATCTCAGAAGTTGGAACAATGCCTGGGAGTGCAGAATGAATAATCCTGGGTACACGGTGCACACCCACACCCCTTTAGAAGTGGAAACTTTTTTACTCCTTCCACTTGTGGTTGTAGTAGTCTCTGGCCCTCTTCCGTGTTAGTACTTCTGTCCCCAGCAAGTGTTTGGTCAGATTGACCTCACCTCTTCATAGACCGCAAATAATAAGTTTTTAAAAAATTAAAACCAGGATCTCTAAAGCTAAGCTTCTGAAACTATACTTAAGCATAATTGGAGGTTCTAATTCAGAATTATTTTTGTTACATGCTTTGTGGCTCAACACCATTTCTACTAAGAAAATGCGTTTTCCCTTGCTCTGAAACAAATAAATAAATAAAGTTGGACTGATCATGCAGCCTATAAATGTGTGGCCTATTTCTGTCTGAAGTCATCAGTTAGGAGCCCATTGTACAGTTGAGCTGAATGTTTGCTCAGGACCACCCAGTGGCCTCCTGATTAACAATTTTGCAGTAACTCAGGTTTTCAAACTGCAGCTATCTGTATTTATAAGAATTTTACTTTGCTTAGTAGGTTTCTGGTTTTAATGTGTGCAAAGGCAGTTCTGACAGGATACAGAGGCTGCTTGATCTAAATCTTCTAAGAGGACAGATTGGTAGACAGGATTTCATGCTAGATTTTGAGAGTAAGGGAAATAAAATTAAATAAACAATGATGTTGCTCAAACAATTGAATGGAAAAATTATCCAGGGTGGATGATGAAATTAGCTTTTGATAACTGACACGTCTTTGTCTTATGTATCCTTTCTGGTCATTCTTTAAGTCCTAAATAATCAACCCTTAAAGAGAAAAGTCAAGGTTAGTTGCCCAGGATTACCACACTTGCAAGCAGAACGGCAAAACAATGCTTGACTTGAAAGTTCACCACTGTGTATTTAGACCTGCATGGGTCTGCTTTCCCAGGATAGAGAATTGTGCGTTAGTTCGCTTCATGCTCAGAGGTAGCCAAAGTACCATATTTCGTATCCATGAAGCTCGCTCCGTATGGATGATGAATTTTTAGGGAGAGGAATTCTACAGGATTTTTAAATGTGTAAAGCACTGCATTTGAGTGTAGAAAAGCAAGGCTGCTATTCTTTTTAAAATTCTTCTTAATTATGTTGAAAGTATAAGTGAAAATTCTTTCTGTAACGAGTGGCAGAAGGTAACATTTTATTTAGATTAACAAAAAGAGAAAGTAATACTATATATGGAAATGTCAGTATATAAAAGACTTGGTATATTTATGTTAGGATTTGTGAGTAACTGTTTGCTTTACTGCTTCATTTATATAGATGCTTCATTTTCTGATTATGTGTTTGTTCTCCTTTATTTAGAGGAGGATGTGGGAGGGAACTAACCACCCCCATGTCATTAAAAAGCCTGTTCATCCAGCATTTAGGATCTTGTTCGTATCTCTATTAAGCTGAAGGCCTTTCCAAGCCCAAATTTAGACAATGCATAAAAACATTACTAAACAATTAGGTAATGTTTCACAATGTTCTTTTTATTAGTTGAATCAGTTCCATGCACTTCAATTTTCCTAACTTCTTGCCCTCAGTACAAATCAGAATTGTCTTGAGGGGATTGGCAAACCAAGAGGGAAAGGTTAGTGCTAAGCTGCCTCAAACCCAGGACTGTGAGTTATTAAGGTCTAAGTTCATAGACAAAAAATGAAAAATACTTTTTAGGTCATCTAGCTCATCTCCCAGCTTGCTATGTTTCTTGAAACTCTTAAAGAGGATGGATGCAAAACCAAGTAAAATGGAAACAGTTTAGGTAAAGTAATTGCACATAATATATGTGTAGTGCTTTCCTCCCAGGCTGTGTTTCCACCTGTTTGCGGTCTGTGCTTAGATCAGCCCCTGTGCAGCGGTTGCATGTCCCTGTGCTTGTGGGCTGCCGGCCGTTCATGTTGCTTCCTTTGGATTTCATGTCCTTTTACAAAGCTGTAGGTTGCACAATTGACAAAGAAGTCAAATTGTAGAAAGAAAATAAGCGTGGTGAGGGGTGAAGACTGAGAGAGGTGGAATGTGCAGAACAAACCCGAGGGTTTCAAAAGCTGGGAGGGACTGTTCTTTATGGGAGAACAACTGCTCACCAGTTTCTGAAATGCTCTATGTCTTTTCTGAGTAGGTCGGTATGTGGCTCTGATGGCCTCGTTTCATAGACTGCGTGTGAAGGTGTTGGCAGGGCAGGCAGGTGAAGGAAAGTGTGTCTATTCCTGCAACCCTTGTGCTCAATTTTGTTTCATTGAGGCGACACAGGACTGAACGTTTACAGGCTCAGCATGGAGTGGAGAGGTATAAACAAGCCCTGGAAATGGTCAGGTGCCAGCTAGAACAGTAAAATTCTGAGATAATATTTATTCAGCTGTCTCCTCATGACTAAAAAGAAAAGGAAAGCGGAGAGGGAGATCCAGCAAAGTTGGGGTAGCATAATAATTCCAACCAGTCAAAGGTGTGTGGTAATACAAAGATGTGAGATAAATCATGTCCAGATTTGTATCTGTTGAATAAAAGACTATTTGATCCAAAACAGCAATAAGGCACTAAAATTAGGATACCTATTGCTTCCTTTTTGTTTCTTATCTTCAGTGGCCTTTGCTAGTCATTGATAACTGTACCAGTAACAGTATCCTCAAAGCAGACACTCTGCAACTAAAATTCTTTTTAACTTCAGTTGTGAAGCTGGGAGTGTTTAAAGGATGGGGAATTGGGTCATTAGGAAGTAATGATGGAGGGAGTTAAAGGTAAACAACGCTATTCAGTCGGGACTCTTTGAGCTTTATTCACTTCTGGATTCAAAAGCTCTGTTTCCGAGATCAGGTAGAGAAGTGCAACTGGTGCAACTGAGCTCTCTGACACTGGGTAGCCAGTCCATACAACCACTGTCTAAAAGCACTCTGGGCAAAAGAGATCAGTGCAGTCAATCTTTTGGTGTTCTAGAGTGAAAGAGAAGATTTCTTCACGTTGGGGGAAACCAATGGGGATTTATTAAAAAAAAAAAAAAAAAAAAAAAAAAGCAAAGCAGCTTATATGATTGAGAAGGTAATTAGGCATGGAACCAAAAGTATTTGTTGTAGAGCGTTCAGTGGTATAATCTGCATATAGAAATTGCAATTCAGTCACATTGCAGGAATCATTGAAAAGTGGATCATCATGCCTTTCCTGCCATGACTATGTTCAGCTTGTTCTGTAGTCATTGATGTGACTGTTATAGTGATAATAGTAATGTTGTGGACAGAAAAAAAAATATATATGTATTTAGCTTTGTGTGAATACATGCTTAAGTTTGAGATGCCAAGCACTTAAAAGCAAGTTGAAGTGTAATACCAGTGAATGTTTTCTAACTGCCCCTCTAACAGCTCGAGATCCTTGTTATATTCTTTTAACTTGCCCATTTGGACAAGAAAATTGGAAATTTTGCAAAACTTTACAGTAAAATGAAAGCTAACTGGCTGTGTGACTCATCTGTATTCTATGGTCAACTTTGACGAGCCATTATTTGTAATTATTTAATAATAAAACTAAGAAGTTGGCAAGGGCATTTGAGTTTGCTGTATCGGTGTATCTGTGTAAAACTTAAATTATTAATTAAATGTAAACTTTATGTGCAGAAAGTATATGTTTTAAGTAGTTTGCCTTGCATAAACGTGCATGTTCCCACTTACCAGTCTATTAAGCATTTAATTCAGTCCTGTTTAACATACTCTACATTTTGCAGGAGGCGCACAAGATTTCTAGCATGAAGCTCATTCAGAGAGGCACAGACTGTCCTCGGTGCCAGCTGACTTGAAAGCATTAGCTGGCATCAGGTCTACTTCATGAGCATGCCATGCTTTGCCTTTTTCAGTAGTGCTCATTTGAACAAAGGTTTCCCCATATGTAGCTTAAGTAGTGCTCCAACCAAAGAAATTAAGGGGACATTTGAAAAATCAGTTGTCTTCTTGAGTTCACATCACCTCCAAAGTAATTTCAACTCAGTTTTGAAAAAAAAACACAGCATTGTACAAATGACTGTAAATACATCTTTGCCTCGTTTAGGGATTGACAGTTTCTGACTACCTCAATTGATTGTACTCCAGGCAGAGGCTGGGAGGAAAGGGGGGCTTTTCTCCATGTGTGCAGCAGTTCTGTGCCTGAGGTGGCAGAATCTGTTTTATTTCCCAGGTGTTTCTCAGTTTGCTGTTATTTAATAGAGTAAAAAACATATTCAATCAGTGTCACTGTTTCATTTTAAGTATCCTTAAATAGTAAATCATGAACCAAGTTTTTCTTTGTTTGCAGACATCAAATAGTATTGGTTTTGGAAAGGAAACAGAACGATCCATGACTATGAGTAAATCAGTAATACCTGATATTCCCTCATCGCATGAGAGTTTGATCAAGTGGGCTTATGAGCATAACTATAGTCCAGTTACTTCCTACACAAAAGCTCCTGTTGCTAACAGATTTCATCTGCAACTTGAAGATACTGGTAAGCTTGAAGATGGACTTTTAGCATATTAAAAATGTATCTTGTGTTTTCAGGAATATGATGATTTGAAAGGTGCTTTCTCAGTTTTGAAGTTTTCTTGTTGGGGGTTGCACTACTTTCACTGCTCGTCATCAAGAGTTCTGGTAATACCTATAAATACTGGTTAAAAAAAAAAAAATCTGTGGCTTTTTTATTAGAAAAGTCCAGGCAAATTGTGCTATTTCCTGAAATGTTGGTGGAATTAAATGGTTGTAGTTTATCCAACTCACAAGCTGTTATAGCTGACCATGCTCATTGTTCACTGGAATGGACTTCACAACTGGATATCTTTTAGTTAGTAAATCCAGCTTTGATTTCCATGTCCCGTCTCCCTTTTACCCGCCCAAAAAAAGTATGAACGTAGCATTTCCTTGAGACAAATAAAACAAACTTTTAAATTGTTTACAGACAAAACTGGCTTACCAAAAAAGTTTGAGTAAATCAAATAAATACAACCATTTTAAAAAAAATGAGTTATTTGGCCAGAGTCATTGTTGATGTAAAACTATCCACGTCCATTGAAGTTAGTGGAGTTGCATCTGCTTTTTCACTAATTCTGAATTTCAGCCACTAAAAATATTGCTTAGCCGTTTTGATAAAGTTTATGTTCACATTAATTTTATCAATTGCACTCTAATGGCTTACAGATAATTATCTGCTTGGGCCAGATGCTGAGATTTCTGTCCTGAGCAGTCACATATATAAGCCTGGAGATAGTGTTCTCATTTGCTCAGCATAAAGTTAACTCTCATTTAACTTCACTCTGGTTATGTAAGTAAGTGAAGTCACTTCACAACAGTGAAGTGACTGAATTTGTGATGGGGGAGGTAATGGATGGCTCCTCATCTTCATCAATGACATAGTGGAATCGAGTGCACCCTCAGTGCTGGAACCTAATGTTCTTTTTTTTTCCCTTTCCTTTTTTTTTTTTTTTTTTTTTTCTCTAGAAGAGATGAATGATGAAGAAGACCATTCCCTTCCTCCAGAGCTGACAGAATTACTGGGTGCTAACCCACTGCCTGCCCCAAAGAATCCTGCATTAAGTGATGGCCTGACTTTTCCTTTTCACATTAACAGAGGAAGACATGACACAGTGGGAGAAGGAATCTTCCCATCCAGGGATTCAGTGGATACATTAATAAATCATGACTTTGAGCATTCCCTCTCAAAACATAAAGAACCTGAAGAGGTTCAGGGTCGTGCTGATGTGGCCCTGTCAGTAAAGTGTGATGACAAAGTCATGACAGTAGCTGTAGAAAAAGACTCTCTGCAGGTTAGTGTGATCTCTTGTTCTCAAATTTGGGCAGGATTTTTAGGCAGACCATTTTATTTGTGTTTTGATTGAAAAAATAAACATTCTAGGATCTACAGCTATCACCACCCAACCCTAAAAACTAATTTGGAGGAAACCATACTGTAGATAGTCTTTGCTGTAACTCAGGGTCATGTCTCCTCTTCCCAACAATCCAGTAATTTGTAGAGGGCTTTCTGATTAAAGCTATGCAGGATTGGTTCTGTCAAAAAATTACTGTACTCAACTATCAGTCTGAGTTTTTAATCTCCAAAATACAAACAGGCTACTTTTGATAGCTGTGTGAGACCTGAACAGATCTGTCTTTACAATCTACCAGCTGACAGGTTGCTTGTGTCCATTTGCATTGTGGAAAAAGAGCCTGATACAGACAGCATTTTTAGCTCCTTTCAGACCAAACAAAGTCAGCATTATTAATCAGCAGATTAATAATGAACCTGTTGTTTTCTTTGTTCCATGTTACATTTATTCCCTGTCTGTAATGTATAACAGCATTTTGAGAGTGACCTTCCCTGGATGTCAGTACAATGAACTTCCCTTCCTCCTATCAGCAGTCATGAAGAGTATTCTGAGCTGCAATTTAAGCAGGAGCCGAACACAATTGTGTTTCAGCCACTTACAAAGCGCCTTTGTTTCAGGCTAGCGGCTACACAAGGACGGAACTCTCGCTGCTGGATCACTCTTGCAAAGCCAGGACGAATGATACCCATTTCATTTTGGAGTCTTTGCTCAACAAATGTGGGACTCGGACAGCATATATCTTGAACAAGATTGTTTATTTTAACTCTGTGAGTATTTTACAGAGGAGCCGCCTTCTGTGCTGCGTGTCATAGTGGTACAAGGAAGCCATTGTAGTTAGCTTTAGTCTTAGCGAAAAGAAGGCATCCTGATCTTTCCCTGTCTAGCTCAAACGTGGTTGCAGCTACAGTCCCTGCATTAAAGGGCATCTGGAGGCTGCACATTCAGGGTTCTCCTGTGGTCAGATAGTATCCCAAAGGAAAAAGCAGGAGTTGGAGTTAAATACCTTTACAAAACTGTATGGCTGCACTTTGAGGACCATCTGTACCAGTCTCAGAGAAGTTGCACTAGCTTTCCCTATGCAGCTTTGATGTACCTGTACATGAGCAGTATTATGTAGCTGTAAGGAGGAGTAGGAATGAAGCTTTGTGATTGCACAAATACTATTTAATTCTTATGCTGAATTATATTTTTTTTCTTGCAAAATCGAGTGTGAAAAAAGATTCTGAAATGTGAGGAAAATATGTCTGTGCATGCCTCTCTTATAATTTGGATTCATATTTGCTGCCAGTTCATGTACGTGATGAAGGGACTCTGAGTACTTGTATATGAGTGATGATGCTAAGGAGCCCACTTAGGTTCTAGGCATCTGCTTCCAGTCTGGCTTGGTCTATGAGCTTGAGTACAGTGCAGCTAATCTGGGTTGGAAAGCAGTGACGTGTTTCTCTTGCCTAGCTTTCCAGTACATAGAAGTAACCTTGGCAAATGATGGAGAGCTTGTGGTCCAACCCAAACACAGCTACGGCAATCTGATCTGACCTTGCCTGGTTAAAACTGTTCTATACTGGCAAGTCTGTAGCGCCTAACTTTAGAAACAGTCCCAGACCAAGACTGTGGATAGTAACATCTCCAAACTACAGAATAGCACGTGTCTGGAGCTAAATACTGTCATTGTCCCTATATACTATTATTGCCCAAACTAAAATGGATACTTCCCTCCTCTCCTTTCTCCATCGTGTCTTTTAATAGTCTTGGCTGCTCACTTAAACTCCAAATCCTGTATGATATCTTTCTGAGTTAGGGAGCATTTATCCTAAAAAATAAACAACATGCAGTGGAGAATCAAAAAGTGTATATGTCACTTCTTAGCAGTTGCTCTATGTCCAAGAAAACAAAGATGAAGTCCTGGAAGGGAGGGGACTAGCTGAGGAGCCACAGGGCATGCGAATGCAGAACATCAGAAAACAAAAACAAGACTTGTCAGGTGAAGAGATGGAGAAGTGTGCAAAGGAAGAAGAATAATGGGGGGAAAATTCAGTAGAAATTCAGAGAGAAAAAAAAAGGGAAAAATTAATAAAGGGACATCATGGTTTTAAGTGTACATCTCTGGAAAAAAAAAATGCAAATTGCAGAAGAGAAAAATCCTTTAATGACCCTAAGACTTTCAGTGATTTTCCATGAGTGCACTAAGGAAAACTGTAAGTTGTAAAAAATCATTTCAGAAAGACATTTATTTTTCAGTGTTGGTTATAGAAATACCAGAAATAGAATGGAAATGCTGGGGTGCTCATTCAGACACCAGCACCTAGACTGGTATCTTTGCTTGCTCTGAATGCTGGAAAAAAAGCTAAGGAGCATTTTTTAAATATAGCCTACATATCGTACATGCTTGGCACAAGGTTGTTTAAGATGTACTTTCACCATCTTCTTAGCTGGTGCACTTTTTTGCATTGTTTCTGAAGAGAGAAGAAAATAATAACCATGAAGAGAGTGCTCAGTTATCACCTAATTTTATGCATGTGCAATACTGTTTGTGCAGATTGTCATTCAGCTGTCATCACCAGCTGAAAGCAGCGGCTTTGATGATGATGACATGGAATCAGGTGATAATGGATTTCCAGGGGATGCTGATGAGGGAGATGTCACTTTCTCAAGCTGGCCTGAAATAGCGGTATGTTGCTCTCAGGTTTGCACCTGACAATAGACATTTCACATGAATTACATTAATTGTGTAGCAATTAATTTGTCTTTTAACACATTTCTTCTCACTTCTGTTTCTTGTGACCTTGTTGAAGATTTGCACTAAGTAGTTGGAATGCAGGTGGGCCTGTATTGTGCACTCCTGACTTAGGATGTTATTGTATTTTTTTTTTTTTTTTAATTTCAGTTTAATTGCACACTGCACCAGCCAGAGGATGACAGAGGCATGTTCTGGCCTCCTGAACCACACATCACCAATGTGACCTTCAACATGGAGCTGTACAAAACCGATCTGTTCCTTGCTCCCTCCCAAGGACTCTTCTCTGTGGCCGAGAATGGGCCAATATATGTAGAGGTAACAAAATGAAAAAGGTTTTCAAATTAATGGAAACATTTTGCAAGGCTGTGCAACTGAGCCAAATCTGTTCTTATCGGTTGAAAGGTCTCATGCAGTTGCTTTAGGCAGACAAGTGGGTACTTTGGTGACTGCAGAGAACACAAATTGTGAGGTAAGAAGCAGGACAGTGTTTTGGGTCAAAACCAAAGGATTCCTGCAAAGTGGATGAATTTAATTACAAGGTAAATTGGTCATTCTTGCCAAATCTGCTTTTCTGTGCAGAACTTAAAGGTGGTCTCTGAGCTCTTGCTCTGAACTGGAACTTCTTGATGCACATCTTAGGGTTCATTTTATTGGGCAATATGGCTGAACCTCATGTGAAAGATGTAGACATGCAAACAATGGTTACAAGTGTCTGTCATCCATATGCTAGTGGTCTCGTGTTACAAAGTTAATACAGATTCTGATCTCTCTCTGATCCACTTACAACGCTTTTGAATGCTCTCACACAAGAGATCTAACAGCTTTAAATGAATAAAACCAGCAAAGTCAACAGCCAGGTATCCTCAAAGTCAGGAGTGTTTTGGACCTGGCAATGTTTCCACATGTTGCTAAGTGGCTTAAGAAATCTGGAGAATTTCAAACCAATAGAGTCAGTATTTCTAAAGATAGTAATGTGAACAGAATTTTTCATTTTTTAAAATAACAGTAAGCATTAATAAATACAACATTGGCAATGAAATAGTATCACCAGTTTATAGATGAGTAAATCAAAGAGTGGTGAGCTATGGGCTTATAAGACCAGGAAAATGACTATATTGACTGAGGCAGTGCTGTGCCATGTTTCTCTTGCCTGAGTTAGTTCCTCTGTGAACACATTGCACGTGTTAAGCATAGTGGCACATTTGAATTGGTGCAATTTTCTTCATTGTTTCAATGTGTTGTGGCTCTTCCTCATTCTCTACCCAGTGAAAAGTACTTAAGACAGTTGGAGCAAAAAGAAAGCATGTCACGCTCAGTTAAGAGTATGTTTATAAAAGACACATTATTTTTTTTGTTTGGATAAAACTGGCTGCATCCTTCAGTGATCTGGGGTGAATCTCCCTGGATCTGAGCCCTCTGGATTTGTCTGGTTCTGGAGCTGTTTATTCAGACAGATGTTCTGATTTCTTCATCACCTGTCCTGGCAGAAGCCTTTTTTGTCTGTTTATCCTCCTTGCACAGTGGAAAATCTGTATCAGTTTTGAATTTCTGTGACTCTATTTTTAGCTGCCACAGATTTTTTTTTTTTTCATTTTTAGTTCTGTTTTGCCTTTGTTATTAATAAATATATTTTGCTTTTTTGGTCAATAAGTTGCTTAGGTCATAATCTGTAAGAACTCTGTATCTCCCTTTTCCTTCTCTGCTAAAACTGTTTTTTTGTGTTTGAATCTTTTCGACTTTTTTTCCTTTGTTCTCTACTTCATGTTCTTATCATATTTTGGTCTTACCTTCCTCCTGTAGTTTTGTACTTTCCTTGAGATATCATTCATCCTTTTATTTACCTGATGTTTTTTCATGATGCTGTGGTATGCCTATCCTCCTTGCCATAATCTCTTTCTTAACTAGTGTCTGTGGCTTGAGTTTCATTCATCAGTCTTTATTTCTGTTCTTTTTAGAAGATCATTCTTGCTTAGATGCTACAGCACATCCCTTCATCTCTAAGTTGATTACTGCTCACATCAGGAAGAGAAATAAATGGGAAATGCATTTATTTACTGCACAACTCATAGCATCCAAAAATTTCTGTATAGACATCAGGAAAATTTGGGAGGCTTTTGCTTAATTATATATGCAGCATATATGGATTAAGTACACATTTAAGGTACATTTCTTCTAAGAAGGAAATGATTTTTTGTGGAACTGTTTTCATCAGGCAGTATTAATGGTTAGGCACAACACTTCTGTTGTTTATTAAGAGCAACACGCTTTATTTGTTACAAATTCCATTTTTTTTTCCCTAATTATTTTGTAGCATTTGTTGTCTACATTCCACTCCAAATGAACAAAGTCAGTGCCCTGGAAGTTAGCAGTTTTAATTATTTTTCATAAAAGAATATGAATGTCAGACTTACAATAAACTAAAAGAATCAATTCACAAGAAATGATGGCTTTTTAGGAGGCTCCCCTGCCCCTCTAGTCCAGGAGTGCCACCCACACATAAGACCATGACCTCCTCTCTGCCTCTGCATTCCTTTCCTGGTTGGGGGTGGGTTCTCTGTTGTGTCTGTTGCCTTTTTTTTTTTTTTCTTTTCTTTTTCATTAGGGTTTTGAACAGGTACAAAGACATGGAATTAGTAATCGACTTCCACACAACTCTGTTACAGTCTGTGTGTCTCAGGGAAGCAGCGCCATCTCAGGTGGCAGTCACAGTAATTAACTACATGTCTGACCTGGACTGGGGTTTTCATTTGCTTTCAGAAAGATAGGGGATTGTTGTATTTATGCATGGTTATGCTATTAAACAGCTGCTGATTTTGAAACCACAGATTTTCTGTCTCTGACAGCCTACCCTTAACATTTAGCCTTCAAAATAGTTCAGATTGGAAGTGGCACTGGAAAACTGCTTAAAAAATTGTTTAAAATGTTAATGAAATGTGAACTAAAAATGTCATTTCTGAGATCTTACTGTCTTTCTTTTTAATGCAGGTGTCTGTGACTAAAGCTGACAGATCCTTGGGCTTTGCCATTCAAACATGCTTTGTTTCCCCGTTTTCAAATCCAGATAGAATGTCTGACTACACCATTATAGAAAACATTTGTCCTAAAGATGAATCTGTTAAATTCTACAGCGTTGAGAAGGTGAACTTTCCAATACCACATGCACAGAAGGACAAAAAAAGATTTAGCTTTGTGTTTAAACCAATGTTCAACATCTCACTGCTCTTTCTTCACTGCGAGTTGACTTTGTGTACAAATAAAGACAAAGATGCTCAAGGACTACCAAAGGTCAGGAATTTATTAAAGTCTAAACTTCTGATTTAGGTGAAAATAAGACATTTTTTATCTAAACTTTGAAGTGAATAAATGGTTTTCTATGGAGTTGATGTAACGAACATGATATATCTCTAGACTCAAGATTTTAATAGATGAGAGTTATGATGCTGTGCATTTTGACTGCAAAATTTACAGTTTCTTTTTAAATTTTATTAGGTGGTTATGTGGGATAAATAGAAAATTTTTTTTACTGTGTAAGTGGTTCAGATTTATCTTTGCTCTCCATACCTGCCAACAATGTTAGCTTTAATTTTCAAGGACATGCATAATATCAGATAATATTACAATCTGATTGTTTCAAAAGAGAATTGCCAAATTTTGCTTTATAACTTATGGAAATGACGGTAAATAATTTGTTAAAGAATGTGTTCTAAGAATTTTGAATTTATTTTTACTTTGGGATTTATGCACATCCCCCTTAAAATGTATTTTTTTTTAAAGATTATTTGACATTGTTGATTAACACATGTTGGTGGCTGCAGCTTTGGCTACTAGATTTTTTAAAAATATTTATACTAAAATAAAATAATTACTACCATTTAAGTTCAGTAGTAACACTCTCATAAAAGTTAGAGGATCCTTAATGAAGGCAAACCTTGTGTCATGATGCACAGCTAAGAATTCCTTTGCCGGTATATTACCTGGGGGTTGTTTGGAAGTTCTCCTCTGTTGTTTTGTTTTGTTTTTAATAATATAGGGTAAAACTGATAATGAGGCAACTGTGCAGCAGGCACAGCTGTCCTGGCAGATGGGTGACTCTCTGACCTTGCACACTGATTTTCTTTTTTCCCACCCCCCACAGTGCGTTCCTCCTGATGAAGCTTGCACTTCTCTCAATGTGGATATGATCTTGGCCATGATGCACAACAAGAAAACCTTCACCAAGCCCCTTGTTGTAATAACACATGAAGGAAAACCAGAAGGTATGAAAATAAGCTTGAGCTTTTTAATAAAGCTATGTATATTATATTCTGTAACATACAGCCACTTGAAATGAGGAACTACTTCCAAGTATGTGGCATTGTATAATCTTGTGGTGATACTGTAAGATGTTTAGACATTTCCCTGGCAGTGATCATTATGACGGTTCATTGCTGGTTTTTAACCATCTTTATTGATCTCTGGATGTGTGGTTTTGCCAGGCATTGGGAAAGGAATACACAACAATATGGGTTTCAGAACTATTGTGAATAGCTACTGCTGTTGTGAATATAGCAGTAGCACTTGCAGCAGCTTCTTATTGCCTGGACATCAAAGGCAGTGCCCTGATCCCTGCTGTATCATTTCTTTATTGTGTGTGTAAATGTATATTTAGGAATGACAACAATGGAATAACTAACTGTTGAGGACACTAAAGTCTGATAAGTTTGTAAAGCAGAGGAGTGGCCACCAGCGAGAGACTCCTTAGACTATTAAACTATTAAGAGCAAAAGATGAGATGCACAAAGGTATTTTAGCTCCACTTTGGTGGAGCTTGCTTGATTGTGTAATCTTTATGGAAACAAACTCGAGTGAGGCTAGTAACTGGTTGAAGGAATTGGAAAGGCTGAAGAGCATTATGAGATAATGCCAAATGGCATGGTGAGGCTGCACTCTTAAGAATATGCCCTGTGAGTGATGGGAAAGAAGAACTGTTTTCACAGTTTCATTTAATTTTAAAGTTTTACTTAGTGAATCCCTCTGACAACAGCATCAGTCATATTGCATTTGTAGGAGAATATACACGTTAACTTTTCTTTTTGTATTAGCATGGCAGTTTAATCAGATGCTTCAGCAGCTTCACGTGCATGTCAGAATCTTGCATTTGTGTCCAAAGGCTGCTTGACTTTTGGAATGTTTTTTGGGGAGTGTCAAAAGGATGTGGATCAGAAGTCCTTGAACCTCAGTTGTACAGTGCGTGCTTTTTAGTCTTCAAACAATGTAAAGTACCATACAGTGTTGCTAGGGGACATAAGCAACAACTGTTTCTGTTTAACTCTGCAAGTCAGATCACGTTTACTTTTTGGATTTTTTTACAAATTCGTTAATACAGATCAAATCGGCTATGAATTAAAGGCAAGTATTTGATCTGTCAGTGTGGCACAATTAAAACTGTGCTTTGGGTCTGATTCTGTGCTTTTTCTTTTTGCAAAGCTCTCATTTGTTTTTTTCAGCGATCTATTGGGAATGAGTAGATCCTGCAACTGAAGTTCAGCTTTCAATAAACAGACTTGTACTCTGAGCTCTGTTGCCCTTCTGATGTGTGGAGCATTGTGCGCAGCTCCCGTCTCGGGCTCCACTCAGAATGTTGTCTTTGTCAGAGGCACAAGGTCTCAGTGTGCAAAAACGAGCTAAATTTATAAAGATTAGTTATAAGACAACAGCGTGATATTTTGTTGCATTGTGGGTGATTTAGTATAATTGTGGGATATTTGGTGGAAATATCACAGCTTTCAGACATAATACAAAGTGGCACATTAACAACATAGCTTTGTTGGTATGCAGTTGTTCTGCAGTGAATCAAGTGACCCCTTTCTAAAAGCCAAATGCTGTTGTTGGCCAATATGTGAACCTAAGATTTGGAGAAGAAATTCTATCACAATACTGAACAGGAGAATTTACATCTCAGAGATGTTGTTCTTCATTTTCTTTCATGTGAACAGGCCAACTTTCATTGTTGTGTTTACATATTATGAACTGCATCTGATTCTGGAGTCCACAGCACAAGGAAGACATGGACCTGTTAGAACAAGTCCAGAGGAGGCCAGGAGTATGATCAGAGGGCTGGAGCACCTCTGCTATGAGGACAGGCTGAGAGAGTTGGGGTTGTCCAGCCTGGAGAAGAGAAGGCTTCAGGGTGACCTTATAGCTGCCTTCCAGTTCCTGAAGGGGCTACAAGAAAGCTGGGGAGGGACTTTTTACAAGGGCAGGTAGTGATAGAACAAGGGGTAATGGCTGTAAACTGAATGAGGGTAGGTTTAGATTAGACTTTAGGAAGAAATTATTTCCTGTGAGGGTGGTCAGTCATGGGAACAGGTTGCCCAGAGAAGCTGTGGATGCTCCTCCCTGGAAGTGTTTAGGCCAGGTTGGATGAGGCTTTGAGCAGCCTGGTCTAGTGGAAGGTGTCCCTGCTCATGGCAGGGGGGTTGGAACTAGATGATCTTTAAGGTCCCTTCCAACTCAAACCATTCTATGATTCTCTTTGAGTTACTGCCATTGGATCTGCTCTCCAAGTCAAATGTAGAAACCATGCACTTGACATTTCAAGAGTCAGAACAAACTGGTCATTGCAAAGGTGTAATCTTTTTTTCTTCAGACGTAAGCTTATGACTGCCATTGACTGTAACAGCAATCACAACTGTATGTCTAAATGAGAATAACTCTTCCTCCCCTTCTAACTTTGTTAGTTATTTACAAGCTCAGTTGCCTACATTATTGCAGTAAATCCCAATGGAAGTGTCTAAAACCTAACTCCATGCCACATTCTTTCCCTTTGCATTCCTGACACACTCTTCCCTACTTTGATGAAAGGCATATAGATGGCCATTTAAATGCTAGGAAATAATCTGTTCTTACGTTGAAATAATCTACCAATGTAATTGTTAGATTTTTGCTAAGTGTGGAAAATTTAGATTATTATTTCTACAGCAAAAGGAGACAGGTCATAGAAAGGAGGCCAACTGAGCAGCTAACAAGTCCCTCTATCCTACAAAGGTATACAAAAGCATGATCATTTCTAAAGGCTGGCTGCTGGTGTTTTTAAATTAGGTGTTTTTTCCTGGACCTCAAGGATCCCCACTGATTCTGTGTTGCTCTGAGCAATCCACGTGTAAGAACTGGATCACTGGGGAGAATTGATAATGGGCTACACAGCCTATCATTAATTAGCAGACTTTATATTCTCTGTAGAAAGGCCAGTGACAGAATGAGCATGGAAAATTCATTCTTCCCTCAGCTCAAAAAAACATTTTCTTGGCACTTGGAATATGCTAGTGGAGTGTTTAGACAATCTGATAGTGCCCTTACCCATGTTTGTACTGTTTAATGCTCCTTGGTTTCAGTCCAGCCCTCCTCACAAATCTTATATTCAGTTATGCTTTTGTTGTTACGTGCACTTGACGACTTTCCAGCTTATTTGTGCATGCACATGCACCCCCACACACACCTCTCTATGTTCTCACCTGTTTCCTACTACTGTTCCACCTGTTTCCTGCCATCCTGCCAAGAGTGATCTGGAGGAGATACTCATGTTAGAACAAGTGACAGTAATGCAGTTTAAGAATGAAATGCTTTTTTGGATATTGTAGGCACATGTGTCTCAGAGCCTGATAATCTTACAGGATATTACTGGCATTTTAGTGCTGCCATTTGGGTTTTAGAAGTTAGAAGCATAGTCTTGGTTTAAGAATGCTTTAAATAAATAAATGTATTTCTTTTCAGTATTTTTGAGCCACTGTGTTTACATAGCAATTAATATTTTTTTTCAGTAGCTAAAGATTCAAAAACAAGTACTGTCTTACCAAATCCTTTTACAGCTGTTGCACTGAACACTCTCAGATATGCCAGAATTTAAATGAGATCCCCAGGTTACTGGGCAATCCAGAAGCAAACTGCAGCTAACCAAACGGGTCCTCAGGTCCAAAGCCAGAATCTCTGGCTCTTTGGCTTGAGGTGGCATTCTTGGAGAAAGATAAGAGAAGCCAGTTAAGCAAAAGAAGGGAAAATTCTTCATTTTTTTAACATGTGTTTACTTGTCTCTTTCTGTTATATGCTGATAATGATGATATTTGCTATTCTTGCCAAGAATAATAGCTTGTTATAATAGCTACGATCTTTTATTTCCTATATATAATTAAAAAACAAAACCAAAACAAAAAACCTACCCAACTTCCAAGACAGAATACCAAGTAGGACTCAGGAAAATGTGTGAATCAACACATATTCATGCAATTTGAACAAAGCAGTGTGTATCATGCCATAATACCAACTTTTCTTTAGAGCTGATAGCTAGTGTTTGATTTTATTTATTTATTTTAGTGATTTAGGATGCTGGTATCTCATGTTTGTGATTAGCGTGTAGTGAGATGAATGTAATCACTTTAAAACAGCCTTTACAATCTGTGCTCTTTAAGAGCTCCACATAGGGATAGCCAGAGTTACTGCGGGTCAAACCTGATGACATCTGGGTGGGAAAGTTTGCAGTGTACTTGCCAGCAAAATATATGCTGCATGGTGCTGTAGATATGTTCCTCTGAGGAATGATGAATATACGAATAGAATTTTTCTGAGATTAGCAAGATTATTGAATTCAGGTTTCTAAAAATTACAATTAATGTCTTTCTGTCAGATGAGATCCTGAAGCTTGCTTGTATAATTTGTAGGCTGTATGTGGGATTCTGATTAATATTTTGTGTTTTGTTTTGTTTTGTTTTTTTAAATTAGATCCTTCCCTTCCAAAGCCAAATGTGAGACAGCCACGTAAGTAACTCAAACCAATCTCTGTTAGGCCTTAAACTTTCATCTAGAAAGTATTAGTTCAATGAAGAAAATTATCTTCAAGCTTTCTGAGTGTGTTTGTGTGTGTTAAATTCTGGGACAGAACAGAATTCTGACTGTACTGCTGATTGAGAGATTCCCATCAGCATTTAGAGAGAAGGGCTGTGACCTTTTCTGTATGTGAAAATCAAATTTGGGAAAACACCATTGAGAGTCTCAACAAGTTTATTTGTTGGGGTGTGTGTGTTATTTCCTCCTTCTCTGCTGATGCCAGCTTACAGAGCTCCTGTGTCTTACTCCAAGCCTCACTCCTACACTGCGCTGCAGTTGGCCACATCCCTAGACCAGCACTTGCAGGTCATGCTGTAGATGAGATTGCTGACTTGATACTGATTATTTGTTTTTCTTCTGTTGTCTTGGCATACCAGGGTCAATTACTGACCCAGAAAGGGTAGAAAAGGAGAGAAGCATCACTAGAAGACAATAATAAACAGGAAAGTGAAGATGATTTGTAGCCAAAACCAAGAATGAGTGGAGAAAAGGGAAGATTAGAACAGGAAGTGCATAGAAGGTTTTTCCTCTGCTCTTGTCCCTATGTCTTTGGGACTAAATTTGCTCGAAATAGCAAGAGGAATGAGAAATTATGCTTCTGCCACTTCAGCCTCCATGTGACTTTTTCCTCTCCAGTAGGTTTTCACCTAAGAGAAAACTTCACTGGCTTGTGGAAAAAGCAGTTGAGTTTAGGAGAGTCTTTTCTGTTTGCATTTAAAATGACCAGATGTGGCCAAAGGAATCAGAAATAGTCTCATAGAAGACTCACCTCTTCTCTCATAGAGAGAATAACCTTCTAAGCTGCTATCTGCCAGGCGCTGTGTATGCAAACTTGGTCACAGGCACCCAGAAGTAGGTCCTGAAGGCCTGTGCCAACAGGAACTGCTGGAGAAGACATTTGTCAGAAGGGGAAAAGGAGAATGGCCTTGAGGATCTCAGGAGCTGTTGGGCTGGGCGATGTCTGTAGGGACATCTGCTGGATGCAGGAACATGTAAAGTGAGGATGTTGGTTGTGTTTTGAGAACTGGAGTTCCACTGAAGGATACTACTGAGAAGATTCAGTCAGCTCATTTCCTGGCCAGCTTAGTCAGTAAAATGTTATTCACTGGCCTAAGCCATTTTGTGTACTGGGAGACAGTAAAAATACTGAAACTAGAAATCAGTTTTGTAAGAAGAAATTTCCCCAAATGATTACAAGAAGAGTGATTATTATTGTTTGAAGTATTAGAAAAACACAAAAGCCAAAAGTTTCTCTGTTTGGATGGGGGGGCAATACATCCAGGAAGCAGATGTTCTTACCCTTGAAATGGAACTGCTAAAGGGCCTCTCCCCTAGAAAGTGATTTACGTGTGTGCGTGCGTGTGTTTCTATTTTTGTGTTCTGGAATTAATTTCACTTATTGAAAGCATTGCCAAATGTGAAAAACAATTGTTTCTATTTATGTTTTCGCTGACTTTTTGCTGGCATCTCTTCCCTCTTAACAGCAGTTCCGTTCTCCACCTAGATTTCAGATTGAACTTGCAGGAGATGTAGGGGAAAGTTTGCTTGAATCTTAGGGCATTTAAATGGAAGCATCTTTTGCCAAAAACTTCAGCCTTTTAAAATCACATTTTTAAGATAAATGAATTTTTAATTGAAAGCAAGTTATTAACAGCCAACTGAAGATGCTTCATTTTTGCATCGTTTTCCAGATTTGGGTGTGCTGAGCTGAGGTTTTGCTTTGTGATGTGGAACAGTTGGTTGGACTGAAGCCAGTCTCCAAAAGCATCACTTTTATTTCCTTGATGCAAATCTGCTAATCTGTTCCTTAAAATGCTGCTTAATTAACTATGAATATCTAAAAAAACTTTTCCATGAAAGTGCAGGAGTGAATTTTTGTAAAACAGTATTTGCTACTGAAAATAAAAAGTCCTTATTATGTGTGTTTAACTTGTAGCTGTTTTCTACGGTCTGGACACTCTGACTGTCGTGGGCATTGCCTTCGCGGCGTTCGTAATTGGAGCCCTGCTAACAGGAGCACTCTGGTTTATCTACTCTCACACAGGTAAGTATGAGGGCTCTGAACAGACCTCAGTGCAGATCATGCTGTCTGAGTTTCTGTGAGGTAGGAGGAAAGGGGAGGGGGGCCAGCAGTGACTATCCTGGACTTTTCTTGCTCTCTGTTCTTTAGGGTGTTTTCCAGCAACTCCTCCCATGAGCCTGTTGGTGCATATCAGCAGATTTATACCCGCCCTTCCCTAAAGGGAGGTGTTACATGTTATGAACATGATTTAAAATTTGCTAAAATTATTTTAAATGTGAAACTTGAAAACTTAGCTGGGAGATGAGTAAAACTGAGTATTCCTGGCTTATGCATTATCTTTAATGGCATCTTTGTATTTCAAATTTAGTTAACATTTCAGTTAATGGATCCATTTTGGTTCCCATACTCCTTTTTAAAAAAATTTTTGCAGTTACTAAATTGGGCTGATGTGACTGGGAATGTGATGTGATCAGTACAAGGAGTGGGACAAATGGCTAAGAGAATGCTTTATTTACATAGACATACTCTGAATATAAATAGACATGAAAATGTTTCTTGGGCCTTGATTACAAAGAATTTTTACCCTGATTATTTATTCCTTCCTTCTTCAACTGTTAGATTAAATTGGTAGAAGTCGTGTGTCACTTAATTGTGTCCAACCAAATAACCAGGAATGTGCCTGAATCGGTGCAGCTCTTATGCATAGATAATTTGTCAGTGTATCCTCAGAAATTTTTTCCATACTAAAACAAGTTAACAGAAATACAGTACTGTATTGGAAGAAGAGGGAGTTCTGGGAGCTTCCTGTTGCATGTGATCTACAAGGTGGTACAGACAAAGACTGGGCACTGATGGGGCCTTGGTTTGCAGCATCTGACCTTGTCTACTTGTGGATTACTGGGTATCTCAGGATCCCTACAGCATGCTGGACTCCCAGCTACTTCCACTTTTGACCTTGCAAGACCTTGCCAAGATCTTTGGGAGGTGGGGAGAATGTGAGGTCAATTATTCCAAACTTATGCAGCTCAGTGCATACACTGCCCACTGCAGGGTTTATACAGCATCTAAAACCTCACGGAAGCTATTTAAGAGTGAGAATCTTGCCCTGTAAATATTATGACCCAGGAGTTTATGTTAATTTGGAAAAAAAAAATAAAGAAGCCATGGGTTATTTTTCTTTTCCCAGTTGGCAGTACAGCAACTTTGTATAACCAGTTTAATCCTTCTCAATGCATCAGCTGTGTATGAAGCTTGTTTGGAATTGAGGAAAATGTGGAAAATTTAAAGATTGTGATAATATGTATAAATAGTATAATTCTGCCTCATACTACTGAAACATTGTGGAAGGAAAAGTAAGTGCAATTTCAGTGAGTAAATGTGTAAGTTAAGAAGTTAATTTCCAAATAGGTAGCCTTTATTAACAAAAAATTTAAACAGTTGTTAAATTAATATCATTTGTTCTGCATTTGTGCAAGTTCCAATACAGAACTATCCATAGGCACATATTGTGTGTCAGTAGTCAAGGAACAGGGGGAAGCCAATGAGATAAATCCTTCAGCAGCAATAAGACCAATCCCATTAAAAGAGTTACATTAACAACGTACATCAGTCATAGTGACCATGTGCAAATAGTGGAGAGGGCAGCTGCTTTGGCTTTGTGTTTGAGAGATGGAAGTAGAGAAAAGGGCCAGACAAAAAATAGTAAGTAAGAAGGGGATGTTGTAACTCATCAGATCAGAGAATCACAGAAATTATTAAAAATATCTAAAAAGTTATCTGGTTCAGATTTTCAAAGGATTGTGAAAGTGAGCCTATGTTCCTGTGCACATAATTTTTCTGTGCATAATAACTTGTATCTACAAAGCACAACTTGCAGCAGGGTGCAGCGAAGGCTCTGGCAGCGATGGTCGTCTTAGAGGACAACTGCTGTGACAGACAAGATAATGCCACTGCAGTGGAAACATTTTAGAGCTGACTGCAAACTTTTATTAAAATGGGGGGGGGAGATAATCTACAGAGTGGCTGTCTTTCACCAATTAGACAATTTGTGTATTGCTGAATTATGCTCTGAAATACCATCCTTTGTTGTTGTAAGTAGCATGAAGTTTCTAACACATGATTTAGACCAAAGATTGGAAAATATGAATTAATTCCAAAACTGTAGTTTGGTGATAATCAGAGCATGGACAAAAGCTACTGCAGGTGGAGAATGACAACTTGGTATATGTGAAGTAAGGTATTTTTGTTGCTGTAGTGCTATATGCAATACAGCAAAAGGACACCTTTTTGTCATTAGTAAGAAGGTTTGCCAGTAGAATTTTATCAGTATGTCTCTACTGGCAGACTCATTGTAGCATGGAGAAAGCTTTACATGAATGAGCTCTTTTGTTCATCTTCATAGGCTGTTAACATTTAAACCTCAATTGATAGCAGAAAAGAACTACAAAATAAGTGAATTTAATCTCCAAATATTGAATAAGGATTGTCGTGTTGAATTTTTTTATGTAGGGCTTCTGCTGATTTCAGTAATTAAAAGATCAGGTATTTCTGCCAAAGCATCAAAATTGTGCTTTAAAATATTCTAGATTCTCTGAAACAATTCCACATCAAGTACAGATGTCCTAAGATATAGGGGTAATAGGAGGGGAAGAGAGGAGGGAAGCTAGGATTACAGCAATGGAGGAGGAGTGTTAGCCGACTTTTCTGCAAAAGGACTCCGTACTTTTGATCCTTTCTCTAGGCGGTTAGAGGCTGTGAAAGCTGGCTGAAAGCTTTCCACAGTGGCCTCGGTTCTGCCCGAGAACAAAGGGAAAGTAGCAGAGATTTGCCACTATTAACCCAATTTACCTGTGAGTCTTACAAAGAAGCAAAAATCTTATGGTGTACGTGGATGCAGAAACCCTTCAAAATTTAACCACATAGATATCTGCCATTGTGATATTTGCCTTAATAGGGATAATTGATTATGTTTAGGAAGGGACATGCACACGTCTGATTAGTTAATGAGGTTTCTAAACCAAGTAAAGAGAAGTCTGTGTTAGAGAGAGTAACAGTTGCTTCATTCTCTTAGAAAGCGTGCTTTCCTTCTTCTCCAGGCAGCATTGCAAGTTAACAGGATGAAACGTTCCAAAATCTGAGAAGTTAAAAGCGTCCCTCCTCCCCCACTTCTCTATTTTTTATGGGACCTGATTTAAAATAAACTGACATAGCAACCAATTATATTTGGCAAATGGAGATAGAAAAGCAAACATTCAGACTTCCTGGACAGGGAGTACAACTGGCAGCTTTCCTAAGTGTGAATAATAAAGTACATGTTGTTGCATTCAGATGGGTAAAAGCTTGTTTACTGTCAATAGATGAGATGTCCATTTGGAGCAGTTCTGGTTCAGTAACATGAAATACATGAAGCTGTTTACATGAAATAGATGGGCAATGCCTCTTCACTGATAATTTTCATTTCTTTACATCCTTTTCATAAATTTTCTTTAAAAATACTTTGCAACAGATTAGCTAGGTGTTGGGGAAATAAAATGTGGGAAAAATCAGCCAAATGTAGCTGCTGGACTGTGTTCATAATGTCACTGTGATTTTTGTTCAGGACATTGGGAATTTTTTATTGTTCCACAAGAGACTGTGGTCTATTAGAGCTGCTGATCATGCTCTAGAAACGAGGTGCTGCAGAGGTGGTTGAATTACAGCAGAGGGAAGGAGGCTCCTATCCCAAGCCGAAGGGAAGGTGCCTCCTCAGATGTTTTCCAGAGGAGCCGGGAGGAGCAGAGCAAGCTGTTGGTCTTGCACGGGGACTCCAGCACTGCGCCTGTCACTTTGCCATAAAGAAAAACAGCATGTGTTTAGCTTATAAATGAATTTATGGCTAGATGCATACAGATTGTATTGACATGCTGAGGCTGACGCAAAGCTGTGTGCAATCATGTGGTTTGTAACATGGGTGACAGCAGAGCTGGAGGGAGAGCTAGGGGGGCCGGGGGCCCTGCTGGGGAAGCGGAGCGGCAGCTGTCCCGCTGTGCGGCTGGAGCAGCTTCTCCTCCTGCTGCCACGGGTAGGGCTTCACCGGCTTGCTGTTTTCTGATGTTTGTGTTCGCTTGTTTTGTTTTAATGAAAGGGAGTTTGCTTATCACTGCCTTTATAAATATATCCTGTAGTACAAAAGGAAGGCAGACTTGTACACAAACAACTGGAGGAGAAGGGAGCAGTTGGGAGGGGAAGACATCCAAACAAGGCTTATGAAAGCTTTTACAGCACGATGACACAGACGTTGATTTTATACAGTTTATTGCAAAGCCTTTTCCAATGCAAGTTAGAGCTGAAACTTGGTTTATTTGCAGATGATTGGGGGTAGATTCTGACCTGCTGCACGTGAGCAGAAATCCACTGCTCATGGACAAACTATGTAGTTGTTTCTTACACTGGGAAAAACGGAATCAAAATCTGCTCACAAGAGTAAATGCTGGACTGAGTGCTGAATTCAAGAGTGAGATCCTCACCCTCTTTTTAAATGTTTCATTGGCCTCCTGGGTGATGTGGTTTAGTGGTTTAGTTTGTTGTTTTTCTGTCCTGTCCCGTCCCGTCTGTCCTTCTTGTTCCCAAACCAGTGGGGAGTAAGGCAAGAGCTGTGCATTGTGGGGCCTTACGTGTGCTTACAGCTGTGACTGCAGCGTGAGCTAGCAGTGAACCTGCTGGTTTCCATTTCAAAGAGCACTTGCAATCTCTGCTGTGAAAAATCCTCAGATCTCCTCTGTTCGTAGCAGACCTCTGAATACTGAGCAGCCTGCAGAAGGACATTTTCTGGCCTGAGACACAAAGTGTTAAAGACACACTTCCTCTGCATTCCCAAGAAGCTGGAGGCTCTGGCAGCTGGGCAGCAGCACACAGGGCATGGGGATGTGCCAGAGCAGCTCCCGTGGGAGGAAGCTGGCTCGTCCCGGCTCTGTAACCCTCTGGATGCAGGCTGTGCCTCCAGCCTTCAGCCTGTCACTGAAGCAATCACTGGGGAACAGGAGCTCTACCAAATCCTCAGC
>NW_010305729.1:101604-173720 GCF_000700745.2 Antrostomus carolinensis
CCCATAGCGTCGGGTTTCGGATAACCTAGAGCAATGTGAAGCAGGAGTAATTGTGTGATCTGGCAAAACACTTCCATCTTGCTCCTTTGCTGGGAAAGCAGCCGTGCTGGTGCTGACTGCCACGGTTGGTCTGCAGCTCAAGCAGCAGCAGTCTGTCTGTGTTACCATGCTGAGATCACAGGTTCACGTCCTGAGAGATGAGCTCAAGGGAGGAGGCAGCTGCAATACACGTTATGTAAACTTAGTCTTGACATCTGTTTTGAAGAGACTATTTTATAGTATTACTAAGGTTGCAGATTTGAGCACTTAACTTAAAAAATACCACAGTTATGGTTTCCTGCATGGCTTCATTATGATCTTTTGGGCATTCACATAATGGCAAAATTTTTACTTCCATGCTAGTTGAAAGCTGGATTTTTTTCCATAGGATCCCAGACATAGGTGCAGAAGGAGTGTGAGGAGAGCAAACAAAAGTGTAGGTTTTATCAGGAGCAATAAATCTAGCTTTAACTCCTAGTGCTTGATTTGGCAACCCAAATAACAAAGGGCTTTTAATTTATCATCAGTAAACAATTAAAAAGAAATGGTGAGACTTGTTCTCACTACAGGTTGTAAGTGCTACACATACTGTGGTAGCTGTAGGGGAACTTCCTGCATGCTATATTCAGGGTAAATCAAATCAAGTTTGCAGGGTTGCCTGTTGTTTTTCTACACAAAGAAAACTGGCCATGTCTCAGGATATGTGGTATCCAGCTGACTGAAGAACATTGCCTTCAGCTCCAGTTTTTAGTAAATATGCTGCTCTATAAACTGGCATTAAAACTAAAACCTACATTTCATTGGCCTTTTTCCATGAAACAGCAAAGCTAAAAGTGGTCTGAGTCATGTAACGGAACCTGTTTGAATGACAGCTGACAACAGAAGATGGACAGTGTCTGTCCTGGCAGTTGCCATCAGCTGCTTTTAAAATGCTTAAGAAAGTGACAGTACTATTTTCCCCATGTGTGTAGCAATGCTGAAGTGCCAAAGTCTAGTAACATTTTCTGCAGTACTCTGAGGTCTGTCACCCAAGACATTCATTGCATGGAAATACAAGGCACCAGAAGAGGAAGGTTGGGAAGGAATGGATTATTGTTTTCTACGACAACTAACATTTTCAATTGCCCTTCTCTCAACCCCACTTTTTCTCTCCCCTTTCCCTCAGGGGGAACAGCAGGGAGACAGCAGGTCCCTACGTCCCCGCCAGCCTCTGAGAACAGCAGTGCAGCGCACAGCATCGGGAGCACACAGAGCACCCCCTGTTCCAGCAGCAGTGCAACTTAGCTCCAGGGGAGCACAGAGTTAAGGAGCAACTTAGGAGTGCCGAGGTTCAAAGGACTGTGTGTGGTCATCAGCTTTGTAAAGTTAAAAGGATGGGTTTGGTTGCTTTTGAAAAAATGAGGAGGAATTTTTCTACAGGGGGGAAAAAAAAAGGGACTGATTTTCTTTTGGGGAAGCCACTGTGTGTGTGTGTGTGTGTGCGCAGCCTGTTGGATCTTCTGTAGCATGTTATGCTACATGTGACAAAGCTACTAGTTTTACAGTACTGCAACCTGTTCAAGGGGTCTGTGGGCCCTCAATGTGAAATCTATGCCAGTTTGGAAAAATGCTGCTTTGTCTATACAACTTTATTTTTTTCCCTAAACCTTCACATTGACACAAGGTATTCATTAAGGGAATTCAACAAGATAAGCAGAACAAAGATGATCTTGGGTCAAAGGTTTTCTATTTGTCTAAGCAAGGAAGCCTCAAGGTTAGATGTCCTTGGTTAATAACATTTTATTACTTCAGCTATGTTTAGCCACTTTTGAGTAACCTTTGTTTTGTTAAGCTTACAGCTACAGCATCTCATTTGCTTTCCTGTTGTGTTTGCAGCTTCAGGTTTGTTCCAGATATTTTTTTTTTTTAGTATGCATTGATTTGCTAATTGGAGAAGAGCACACTTTAACATTCTCTTTCTTGTTCTCTGGGCCGAAGATCTTTAATAAGAGAATTTTTTTTAATCTCCTATACCAAGTACAGGCACACACAAACATTAAGACAAAAAATGTTCTTGTGCACTAACATAGCTGTGTGTGTCCCTTTAATGGCAATGTATTTATGCAAATAGATGTATACCTAAGTATACAGAGCCTAACTTACCACTAACAATTGGGAAATTTGCTCAGTGTTCCTTCTGTACATAAAATATATAATGCATATATATATATATATATATATAAAAATAAAAACCAACTGTCTCTTCAGTTTATAGTAGGTAGACAGAGGAACTAAAAAAAGTGACTTGGTTCTAATCCTTTAGCTAGCCCAAATTCCCTTTGAAATAAGATATGGTTTTGAGGGCACAAAGAATGTACAGGAGAGCCTGTTGTTTGGGCAGAATACTGCCTATCAAAATGAAGCTATTCTCTTAAGATAGTTATGGGGTTGTTTGTGTCAAGCTGTTGTATGAACACTGCAATTGGATAGTCCCAAAGTAGTGTCGGAATATGGAAATGGCAGAAGGGTACTAGTTGTCACAGTATTTTTTTTTAGTGTCATTGCCATATCTTGACCTTGAAATTGATGCCAAATGAGAAGAAAACAGACATTTTAAATGTGTAGTCGTTTGACTGTTATGTTGCCACTTTGAAATTGTAATGTGTTCTACTGAGCCTTCTCCTTTGAGGAAAAATGAGCATTGTTTTCCTTTAAAAATGAGATGAGTAACTTTCATTAATTCTAGTGATGGTTACCTGTGTTTTGCAAGAGGAGAAGGGAATCCATTACACCAGAGTGATAGTCTGCTCTGATTCTCCTGACCTGCAGCCTTCTTTTGCTGATTCTACACTTGTGCCTTGCTGATGCCAGGATGGCCAGAGTGCAAGATATGCAATAGATGTAAGTGCCCAGGATCAGGTGGAATATTACTCACTTTAAATCACATCTTTTACTAATCCTGCAAACATTTAAGTATGTGAGTAACTACACGCCTCGTCCTTGCTAGTACAAGCACATGATCAGCTCTACACATTATGGCTGTTCTCACAGTCCATGGAGATAGTTGGTGTGTAGAGTTACGCGTACGAAAAGCGTTTTATGTTACTAGGCCAATGAGTAGTCCTGGTAACATGGACAGGACTGTCACGTGAGCGTAGTTATCCCCATGTGTAAGGGTATGCAGGACTAGCTGTTACGAGGTGTTGGGATGATGAATGTGCTACCTGTGTGGTTGAAAAGAAAGCGCTTTGCCTAACCTTCAGCAGAATGTATTGTATAAGCATATTCTATGTATAAAGTCTTTAAAGATGTCTTCAAAGAAGACTAGAGTCTTTTAAGTTCAATCATAGCTATATTTTACTACATTAAATTTCTGTATAAAGATATATTTAAATGTTTTAGATAAATGTAAGTTACTCTATATGAAATGTTTAATTTCAATTACTGTGAAATTTACATATTTTGTAAATTTTTTTCCCTATTTTAACCCTTTCCTTCCTCAGATATTTTATTAAGTAGTTTCTCATAGGAAGTATTAGATTTTGTTGTTGGGATGGACAGGTTGAAAGCTTTTGTGTAAAATAGATAATTGTATATTTTTGAGAGAAACATGCTGCATTATCAATTTTTTTATCAAAAATTTACTCTAATTTTAAAATAATTTACAGATTTCTATTTACCGTTGGATAAACCAAAAATATATAAAGATCAAAGATTCGATTTGTTGACTTGTATTTGAAGTACCTTTTAAATTAATTAACTGAACTTGGTGTACTCAGCTATTTAATTCAGAAATTTTATTCAATCTGAATTAATCATCTATTGGAAAACTACATGCAATTATGTAGCAGATGGAACAGCCATTTCTGCTTCAATAGAGAGAGACAGAACCAAACCCGGGCATTCCCAGTTAATAGCTTTATTACAGAACTGTATAGTACTTGTCAGCAGGTGTTAAGCTGCCTGCAGTTCAGAGTACTGATACACCCGTAAGCTCTGCTTTTACAGCAGCCATTCGTCTCTGCTGCAAGTTTCTGTGTGTGTTGTGGCAAGCTCCTGTACGCGTAACCACAAAGCCACTGGTTCCCACCTCTGTCAAACCCGGTCTCCCTGCGCTGGACTTCACGTGGCAGGTACCCACGGGGTCCCAGTGGAGAGCTTTACAGCAGGGCTTCAAGGGGATGGGCTCGGTGGTAAATTTCAGCGTGTTGGAGTCAACTGCGAAGGAATTTCTTACGTAAGAATGGGAGGATTGGGCTTAAAAGGGACACTCTCTGTAAAAGCTATTTGTAATGTACTTAAACTCCAAAGTAGACTGCTTGTTGTGTCATGCGTTGTCTAATCACTAACTCTAACCTTTTACAGCATTTGGTTTTGGACATTACTATTTCATGTTTCAAGAAGTCAGATCTTTCTGTGTTAGGCTATTTTTGTAGCATTTTCCACATGGAAATGGATTTTGCAAAATGTCTGTTGATGTTGATGATTGTAACTTTCCCCCTGCCCTTTTCTAACCATTTATCTCCTGTATGTACCATTCTTTGTGTATATCTACCTCATGCTTCACAAGAAGACTGTACTGTTGGTTGTGCTGACAGCCCTTCATGTGAGGTGACTGTTCTGCCCTGTTGTTGTTTGTCATCTGTGGGGATGTTCATAGTGTTATCAGATCTTTGCTGCCATGTTCTTACTAGTTCCAAACACAATATTCTCACTGTCAAATAAATACATTTCTTTAAGATCCAAATGCCAGATGTTTTTTTAAATCAAAGAATGGGAGAAATTTACTTGCTAATACCTGTGGCCAGTCTGAACACCCCATTTGTATTTCATATTGTGTTCAGTATTTCAGAGACTTATGGAAATGCATCGTTGTACAGTTTTGATAACCACAGTGTCATGTCATCTTAGTCTCTTGTGCATAATAAAGTATATATCAATTTATTAATAATTGATGCCACGATTCATTTGTTTGAGTTGTACAGAACCAACAGCTGATCAAGTTCTCTCTCACTACTGCACGCTCGTGTCCCATAAACTTCAGTGGGAATTGTGTTAAGACAGGATTTTATTTTATGTGACCACCTCTTTTTTCTCCTTTCTGTGTTCTTTTATCCATTGGCTTCGTTGGGCTTCTCAGTATCATAGCTTCTTGCAGAGTCCAGTAGATATATTTAGTTAAAAGCTGCTGTTCTTCACTCTAATTAAAGTCCAAAGCTCTGATCCTGCAGGCATTTAGTTGCTGCATGTTGAGATGCAGCTTCAGTTCCATCCTACACAAAGCCTGGCTTGAGCACAGTGAACCCTAAGGGTCCTCTGTTAGTCCTCTGGCTGAAGCAGCAGAGCTCCCTTAGGCTGTTGCACACTAGACTGCAAGTACACTGGAGTCACGTGAGCAAGGCTGGGCTGTGGTTTCACTGCTGAAGGCTCTTCTGTGCTAGAGCAGATAGCTTGGCCATGTATCAGAGCAGGGCAAGGATTTGGGTGTTTACTGTCCTGCTTACTGCTTTGTTTCCTGTATTTCATGTGCAAAGTATTCTTTTATGGACAGTCTGGGGGACTCGGCCTCAGTGGCATTTCCCTGGGTTATTCAAAGGTTGTGATTATTAACTCACAAAAAAGAGTTCCCTAAGAAAGGGATCTAAAATGTTTAATGATCACTTTTAAATGTCAAGATTCCTTTAGTGTATGGAGAGTGCTATTAATTACAAGCAATTGCAAGCTTACACATTGCCTATGACTTGCAACTCAGAGATGCAATAGATTTATTGCTTCCTAACAACCATATTTCAGTTTCTGCATTAAGGCAATTTTTTTTTCTGTTGGAAATGAACTCAGTACAGCTGACTCTCAGCATAAAGATACTGCAGCTGTTCTTCACCTCTAAGATTTGTATTTTGACTGAAACTTGGTGTGAAAGCATGTTCAGTGTCTCATATGAGGAGTTAACTTTAAGTGCAACTACTAGCCAACAAATTGGGATATATTTGCATGAGTCTTTTTACACATTAAGAAGTAAGAGTCTTACCATGTTACGGGGTAAGCATCAATGTTGTATGTGTTTTTCTGTCAAATATTTGTGAGTGAAGCAAACATTTTGGAGAGTCAAAAAATACCAAGTGCCAGTTTCAGGAAAAACACAGTCCAGAGCTCTTCTATTTTTAACAGAATGAAATTTATCACAGAGTTCCCTCCAAGAGAATATAAAAGGAAAAGGAACCAATAGTTTGATATATTTTCACAGCTGTCACTTTGTAATTGTAAAGCAGATATTTATGAGGCTGGAAATCTGTTTGCAGCTAGGTTTTTGTACTGTATTCCCAGATCTCCAGCCCTAGAGCTGGCCTTGCAAACCTATGTGCATTTCCACTGTTTGAATTCTTTGCATAAGAAAGATCAGATTACATCACTTCACCTACCCAAAGTAGGTTACGGCTTAAATTACATTTTTATGGAGTCTCATTTGCTAGAAGCCTTCAGGGACTCACTGCAGCATGTCCAGAAGATGATGTGCACTGGGGTGACTCCAGGCCTGCTGTGCAGCCAGTCTCGCCTGCCTGGCATTTAGGTCTGTGCTGTGCTGCAGATTTACTGTCTTTAGGAAAAGCATAAAGAGGAGTTGATTTATAGATAGTTGAGGAAGAAAAGCAGCACAAAAGTTGTTACTCTTGCACTTTTTTAGAATGACAAATCTTTTTCCGTCCAATTATTTTGGCATGTATATCTGAAGAATCGGTTAAAAAATATTTGGGTGGAGTCTTTTTCATTCTGATGTTACTGCTGCTTGTAAACTGCCAGCTCTAGTAAAGAACATACTGTACTGACAAAAAATTAAGTCATTATTTTAAAAATCAAGAATATTGAGTGTTAAGCAGAGAAAGCTGATGATATGTAAAGGCACTTTAAGTGCACTTTTTTTGTCAGACATAATTTTTTTATGATACACCTGCTAAAATCAAAGTGCTATCCTTGTGAGTGACTGGTGTTCACAACTCTCTAAGCATTTCACTTCCAGACTGGCTTTGTAAATAGAGTGAAAGGATCAAAGGTCTTAGTCTGTCCTTTAGTGTAAGCAGGTATATCCCGTGGGGTCACAAGAGCTTGGGATGTGAGGAAAGTCTTTGCTCTATGCAATACTTTTATTAGTCCGTGATCCTAAAAGTGATTAGTAACATTAGCTGTTAAGAATGGAAAGTAAAATAAACAGGAGTATTTAAGAGGATCATACACACAGGGCACTCGCAGAAGAAATATTTAGGTTTTCACAAAATTTTTGCGTGCCAAAATGTGTCATAGAAAATTTAACTCGCTAAAAGGAAACTATAAAATAACATGAAGGAAGCAGTTAGAAAGTGTCTGGAAATGGGAGGCTGAAGATTCGTGCCACGCTTGTGCCTGAGAGGAGCTGGAGCTGGCGGGCTGCCAGGGCTGCTCTGCACAGGCCACGGCAGCGACCTGCCCCCAGTGTGCTGAGGGCCTTTGGGGCAGGACGTGCCCTGTCACCGGCAGCTCACCCGTACGGAGCGTTGGACATCGGCAAACTGGGCAGGATTATTATCGACAAGACTTGTCATGTTAACGTTAGGGTACATCTATCCTTGTGTTACACCCTTTATTAACAGACTTTTTCAGACAAGTAAGGTTTTTGCGTAAGCAAAGCAGCTCTCTGGCTTTTGAAGGGCTGTGAAATACAAAAGTCTCCGGTTAGGAGTCACTAAACTAGAGACTGAGCTCCAGCGCTGATGTTTGGGGTGGTCAGATGGCGCGAGTTCGCGTTGCAAGGAGGAGAGCAGGTAAAGCGCTAGTCCTGCCTTCTGGGGAGCTTCTCTGCTGCTAAAAACCGTGCTCAGGAGTTTGAAATAAAAATCTCTGTCGGGAATGAGAGCGAACTTCTGCCTTTCCCTGTCCGGCTGAGGCAGGAGCTGGGTGCGGGCAGAGGGTCAGGGTGAGGCCTGTGCCTTCTCAGGCGGGCTCGGAATGGCAGCGTGGCGCTTGGCCCCGTCCCAAGAGGGTGTTGCTGTGGAGTTCAAAGCGAGAGGGGAGGCAGCTGCCAGCATGGGGGTGCTGGGGGTGCAGGGCAGTGCTTGGCAATGGCTCCTCGGGGGAAGGCGGTGTTTGGGAGTAGATTTGCACGACGACAGCCATGACAGTCTGTGGGAGAGTGTGAGGTGAGAAGTGGAGCTGTTGTGAATATTTTTTGATGAAAGTAAGTATCACTGTTGCTGAAAGATGCACGGGGGTGTTGATGGGAAGGGAGGGTGGCTCACATTTTAGCCTGATAGTTAAATTATCATCTAACTGATCCGCCATGTGGGGAGCAGTGAGGGCCCGTGTGCTCCCTGGGACAAAGGGCAGCTCTGGGACTCTGGTCACAGACTTGCCCTCACTCTTCTGTTTTAAGTGGAAAAAGACCCAAAGGTGGGTTTAGCTCTCAGTCCTCCGAGGAAATGTTTCAAACCCTGTCAGAGCCATAAAACACACTTATCGGGCAACTCCAGTGTACAGGGCAGCATGGAAAAAGCAGACTACTGCAAGTGCCAGATGGTGAAGGGTGCTGAAGGTGTGGAAGGTGGTCAGCAGAGAGAGACAGGAGCAGGTATAGGATGACATACATGTACATAAAGAAGAAGGTGAGGCTGCATTTTTATTTCACGCAACTTACATGACTTTATGTGACTTAAGCTGGTGGTACCCTCAGTCTGATAGTCTGGGCTGGTGACGTTGGTAATTAAGGATAGAAAAAGGAGGGAATCTGTTATAAGGTTATTGTCAAGTTGTTTGACAGAGAAAGTTGGATCAATGCTGTGATTACAAGTATTGTAGCATGAGAAGCAGAGTGCCAGTTTGGTCCAGGGAGGGTTGAGGGATGATTACACTGGAAGGTGTGTACCCCGCTGACTCGCTTTGTACCATTACAAAGCCAGAGTAAGTACGCCCATGTTTTTACTGGCCATGCTTAGTTAATTTTTCTGTGACTTCCCTCAAATGTGTGTCCCTGAAGTGAGTCATGTTTTACTAGATCTTAGACAACAAGGGTCTGTCATAAACCACGAGGCTTTTGCTGGGCCAGCTGCCTGGCCTTTCTCCTGTCCCTGTGGGCTGTGGAATGCATAGGCTGATCTGCTGTTCAAACAAAGAGCAATTTCTCCTGCTCAGTTTGTGTCCATCACCTGTATCATAGGACAACCTACTAAGGAGGCCATAGTTATATCGGGAACTTCAGAAATCTGGCTCTGGCAAGTCGCAGTGTATGGTTAATTTTGTTTTCTGTTTTAATGGTAGGAGTGCCAAGCTAATTCCAGAAGATTTCTCCATTGCTCGCTTTTGTAAACTTTCATTTATACACTGCTTTTTCATGCAAAGGAAAAAATTGAAAAGCTTAAATAAAAATTTACATCATAGGCTAAGAATACAAGATGTTGAAAGTCAGACCTCATATGTCTAGAGTGCATACTTAGTCATTATTTGGTTAGACAACTGTGAACCATGAACAAATTTGCTATTCTATCTTTTAGAAGCCATAAGAAATCTTAATTACTGTATTTATTTGAGTAATAAGTAGTATGGTTACATGGACCCCAGCTACATTTTTATAGCTTTCCTGTGCTTTTATTGAGCAAAGACAAAACTGTGATACCATACAGTTTTGTCATAGTAGTCATACATTTATGTTTTTAAATATAAATGCACACATATATACAAACATACATCATTCCATCTAGTAGTGGGAGAACTCAAGAAGGGAAAGTGCCGATGTGTACGTTAGAGGACAAGTGCACGTGGACATGAATAGTGCAGAAAGCATCTGGAGCATGCAAGCCAGTGTTCCTGCAAACAAGTGTTTTACATCTGGAAGGTACGACTCAATTTTGCTCTCTTTCAGAATCTTAGAGGTCTGGATTCTCTTTGCTTAGTTCAGGCAGTTAGGGGAGCCATCAGCCTTTGCTTCCTATATGATTGCTGGAGGCAGGCAGTCCCTGAGGCTAACTCAGCACACCTTGCCTGTTTCCTGTATGGGCACTGGGGAGATCACAGAGCAATTCCATTCCTAACTGAGCACCTGCAGCTGATGGATATCTAGATGGTGTTGCTCAGGCTGCAGAGCAGTTCTTGCAAAATCATGTAGTTGAATGGGAATGAACTGATAAATTCTCAGAGCTTTTGTGTGCTGGTGGTGCCAGTGTAGAAATAGGATGTAAATTTATTTTGACAGAATCAAGGAAGGTAACAGTTACACGGAAGGAGGCTAGGGAAGATCAGGGTCACTGTCATGCACGCATGCAGCTTCTGTCTCTAGGTGGGATAACTCAAGTGCTGCCTTCTTCTTGCAAAGCTTTAAGAAGACTTCTCACTGCATAGAAAGAAACCAATGTGTGTAAAACTGGAGGCACTTGCCAGCACCCAGGCTCAGTGCCACATTTGAAGAAAAAAAAAAAAAAAAAAGAGTTTGTTGCTATTCAGAGTCCATATTTCATTTTTAGAGCAAACCAAGGCCAGATTCTCAGCTGGTGTAAACCTGGTCCTTTGACTTCAGTCAAATTGTGTCTGTTTATACCAGCAGGGCACCTCTCAAGTGCATTAGCTGATTTTTAGCACTGAATAACAGAAATATAATCTGTCAAGCAGCTAGTTTGAACAGCTGCCATCCAAAGATGATTCCTTGAACCCCAGCTCTTGCCTCCTTCTTTAGTCTTATTGAAAACAGGACCTATTCCCTAGTCTCTCAAGTCATACTCCTTCCAACTCTAGTTCAGCACACTACCCACTTTCTCCAAACATCTGAGTTTCGTTCTGCAGCTGCAAAGCCTTTTTCTTCAACTCCAGTCAGCATTAAAAGCTCTTTCCAGCTGAAGTTCTGACAAATGCAGTGCTGGTCCTCCTGTTTGCATTTAAGTGAAGGTGGCTCACATTTCAGATCAGCCAGTGCAAAATGCCATACTCTTTTCTTAAAGATGTGTGTGCTCTAAGCATAGTATGCAAGGTAGCAACGCACTAGAGCTATTCTGGCTTCAATTAATTTGTGTAGGTTTTACCTCCAAACAAGGTCGAAGCGGGTGTTCTGGGCAGCACATGTGCACACATACGAACAATGTGTTCATTAGTCACAGAGATACTCTGCAGGAAAGCCCACAGGCTCTATCTGACACTGCAAAGCCCTTGGTGGTTCTGTGCCTGATCACAGCACACAGAGGATGACATTTGTGATCTCTTCACTCATGGAGGGGTTGTGGGCTTGCCCAGCCAAGTACACCATTATGTGTTTGACATCTTGTCTTTCTGGGGCAATGTCACTCTTGTAAATGGAGAGAAGTGCTGCTGATATGCAGAGCACCAGGCTGTGATTCCCAGGTGCTGTCACTTCTGAACTTGTGAAGCCAAATGGCTTCCAGGCTGCCGATGGGCTTGCTCCTGACAAGGGTGACAGCCATCAATGGGCCACTGCTGCTCTTGTGCCTCTTTTCTAAGCAACACTTGGTTAGCTTCCCAGGAAAATGCTAGCATTAGTCATACATGAATCAGCTGTAACTATCCCACCCATTATAAACCCTGTTCACATTGCTTGTTTCCAGATGTTTTTAACTGGCAACTACTTTGAAGCATGTCCATGCTCTGGCCAGGACTGGGCTAGTTAGCACTGCATGAGATGAAGTTCACTTACCATGGAGGCTTAAAAACTATTTCACTGATCCAAGTTTGCAGGAGGTTTTCTTTCTCTTTTCCCCTTGAGCTGATTGCCATTCCTGCATTGAGTGCTGTCCATTCACAATTCTGAGCATGCTTTTTGGACAAAGCACTCATATCTCTAGCTTGACACTTTTGCCTTTGTCTTTTGGAAGTGAGTTTGTAAGTTAGGTGACTTCCTGGCAGACAAAAAGGTAGCATGTGGCTTTTCAGCTCTTTAATATTAATGATTTTTTCCAGAAAACAGTCTCTAAACAACATATAGACTGCAACTTGCATTCAGGGCTCATCAAATGCTTTGGAATATCAACCAAAACAGTAAAATTACACATTGCTCCTAGACAAGTAGGAAGTAAGAAGAAAAAAAAAAAGCTATATGGGTGAAGTGTGTCAGTTGTGTTGAATGCACTGGGGAAGATTTTAAGTTTATGTAAAGAAATTACTGCCCAGTTCTGTAAATACAGACACAAAAAGCTGGAAGGAATTAGAGTAGTTCTTTTATCGGTCATCAGATTTAAGGAAACCACTCTTCATGTATCATGGGTTATGCTTTCAACACACTCTATGATTCATCATCCAGGACTAAGATATCACAGGGATGTTCTGTGAACTTCTCATGTTTCCTAGGACTCACTGCCATAGAATCATAGAATCATAGAATCATAGAATCATAGAATCATAGAATCATAGAATCATAGAATCATAGAATCATAGAATCATAGAATCATAGAATCATAGAATCATAGAATCATAGAATCATAGAATCATAGAATCATAGAATCATAGAATCATAGAATCATAGAATCATAGAATCATAGAATCAATTGGGTTGGAAAAGACCTCCAAGATCATCAAGTCCAACCCCTGATCCAACTCCAATTACTATATCATGGCACTAAGGGCCACGTCCAATCTCTTTTTAAAAACCTCCAGGGATGGTGAATCCACCACCTCTCTGGGTAGGGCGTTCCAGTGCCTGATTACCCTCTCTGTAAAGAATTTCTTCCTAACATCTAACCTAAACCTCCCGTGGCAGAGCTTGAGCCCATGCCCTCTTGTCCTATTGTTGGTTGCAACAATAGTTGCAAGAAGTACACACTATGTGACCCCAGACAAAAGGCTTATACAACGTGTGATTCAAACTGAGACTTCACCAAGTCTTTCATGGGAAATCTTGCATTTTCCCTGAAACTTTGGTATATTTTCCTGAAGACTTCTAGTGCTAAAATTAACCCTATTTTAAACTGTTTTACTGAATTACATCACACAACTTTATGCCTCTGTCTGTGAACTCAGAAGTGTACTGGCAGCCAGTTGACGGAATTTCACATCTTTGTTTTACCCTTCTAAAGAACTCGATAACTTCATGTGGATGTCATTGGGATAGTAAAAACATGCTCATGAAAGGGTTTCCCATTTCTTTTTTTCTTGAGTAAGATTAGTTGATCAAAGCTAGCATATAAGTCTTGCAAAAAACATCAGTTTTTACTCTCCATAACACAGTAGTAAGAACCTTTCACTGGTGATGATAATTAAGAAAAACATTTCTCCATAGCAGTGCTTTTCTTTTGATGTTCCTATCAGGCCAATGCAAACAGGCAAATGCCAGAGAGCTGAAACTGTATTGCATACTAGGATGTCAGTAGTATCTGATATTGCAGGTCTATTTTCCACTCAAGGCATGTGGGGTTTTGTGTATAAATTGTTCAAACCCTAGTGGGAATTTCCCACTTAAATCTGTCTCCTGTCAATCAGTTGAACAATTGGCTCTGTTTATGTATCTTCCTCTTCTCACAGTTTGACTTCATTTTGCAGTAAAAGCTGCTTGGGTTTATTTCCTTTCTTTTTAAATCCTGATCATGACAAATAAGTCTTACCAGCCTGTGTCTTGTTAGTTGTTATTCCTGTATACTCCAGGTACTGCAATGAAGTGGAATTACCTTTAGAATAAGAGGTCCACACATTGTAAATTAAACACAGAAAATACCTATTTAGGTCACCTTGCCTGCATGTCTGAGACATCTGGACTTTTGATGTGGATTTCACAATGGAGAATTAGTGCTGATTTCTGTGACACAACTCCTCATCATTACCTGAGTGAATCAGGTTCTGGTAACCAGACGCAGGAAGCTCAGAGCAGATCTTGATAGGTCTAAACCCAGGGATTGGGGGATAGTTTATGATATTGCCTGGTATTTATACAATCTACTTTAAGCCCTCTGGGGGCAGCTCTTATCTGCTCTGTTTCATTTAGGCATTGGTTCTCAAGAATGACATTCCCTGGCCAAAATGTCATTCAAGAAATAAAACCTTGTACTTCCTATGAAGCGATGTGAAGCAGTCTGTGGGCACAGCACAGTGGAGAACCAGCTCTGCCAGTAACCCTGCCAAGGCAGGGTTAACTTTCCTCTGCTTCACTTTTCTTTCACATGAGGCTTTCACATCCATTTTAGTGCATTAAAGATGGTGCGCATCTGAGAACTGACATTCTGGTGGGGGGGTGTCTCTGCTCTCCTTTTAACTACTTCAGCAAGCTGCAGTAAAATGTTAAAGGTTTAAACACTTTGCTGTTAGGCATTTTATAATTTTTTTTGCTGAAAGGTGCATTTTGCCAGGTGCAAAAAAAAGTAGTCTTTCACTATATTTTTAAACCATTATAACAAGAAATTTTCCCTAAAATTTTAAAGTATGGCTTTCTTGTTCCTGTTTTAATTTGTTTTCCCCATGCTATCTGCAAAGATAGAAGAGTGCAATGCTCAGTACTGTTTCCTACTGCAAATAACACCATTAGTTAGAAATAAATGAGACCATTTTATCCCTAACAACAGGTATGTCTATGAAGAAGTGGAACTCAGAAGCTGTTATTTTAAGGTCACAATCACTTTATTGACAAAGCTGACTTTTTTTGTTTTTAAATACTGTTCACTTGTACTGTGCATAAGCTACATTGGAGGATAGTATATAGGATGTTAAGAGGCTATTGTTCCTCTTTTCTGCTCCCAGGTATCCTCTGGTGTGTTTACAGCACGGTGTATCTGGCACAACACACAGAATTTGTGGAAGAGGGAATCTGCGCAAGTGTTAAACGTCAGACTGTAAACGAAACACTCCCAGGAACGGGGGTTGTCAATGAGGGGATTCATGTGGTGAGGAAACATCATTGTCCAGGGTAAACTTGAAACAACCATATTTTGTTGAATACATATTTCAAAACTAATTGCATGTTCTGAGATTACTTTGGCTCAGAATATGAAAGCCATGCCCAACAAGAGCTTTTCACTCTTGCATAGAAGAAAATTCTGTAGATGATGGACATAGAAAATATCCCAGCTTAATATAGTTGATTTGTAGGTCAGGAAAATTAATCTAATAATCATCATAGGTGATTAAATGATCCTGCACTTCCACTGAGGCTACTTTATTTTAAAATTCCTCATGCTGGAAGGATGAATGTTGTATCATGGCTGGATGAATCACACCCATTCAGTACAACCTAACCTCCTATTTAGAGATCTGTGTGACCACATCTGGTGCCTCTGGTGTGGCTGAGGGTCAAAACTTCTCTTGCCAGCTCCCAGGCTGAGGCTGACCACCAGGGTGGGAGCTGGGAAACCTCAGTTTGCTCTTAACCCCCACCTGCTCTGTAATTTGGATAAACAGTTTTCATTTTTTGTACCACTGTTTTCTTTGCCCAACCTTTGTCTGCAGGAAGCCTCAACATTTGGCAGCAAAACCTGCCTTTCCCTTTGTGGGGCTTTGCACTGTGCTGCTCTTGTCTTGTTAGCAATCGGGGGTACCCTGACCCCTTGGGATTTGTTGGACTCCAGCCCACCATCCTCTGCTGCTGTGACAGGCTGGAGCATCCTGCAGCAACTGTGTTGCTCCTGCTCTGGGACATCTTCTCCAACTCTAGCAAGGCATATCCAACCCATGGAAAGGGCTCCTTCCAGAGACTGTCTTCTCCATTTTGAATTCTTCCTACTGTGCACTCCACTCAGTCTGGAGAGCAAGCACATTCAAATAAACAAGAGTACTTACTAGTTAAAAAGCCATGGGCAGTAGTTTTACTGGGAGTATGTGCTTTATCCATGATGACTTCTCTGAAATTAGGGTGAGAAATTGGAAGTGTCAAGGGGCAGCTCAAACTGGTTTGGACATTTGAATTGAAATACGATGTGAAGCACAGATTGCTTTCCGAGACATTTATTTTGTGTGATCTGATTAGTGTATGCTGGGTGCATTATGGAAGTGACTCACTCATTTCTTGGGTGCAGAGGGAGTGAAAGAGAAACAAGAGCAGTTGGCTGTAGCATTGCAGAAAGCTTTAAGTTTTCTCTAGTAAACTCTCTGGGGGATTCTCATTTTAACTTTTCAGAGAAATCCTCTCATCCTATTCTGAGCCTAATGATGATTTCACTTGCAGAGGAAGACATTTTCCTGTCTGTGCAGCCAGCTTGGAATAAGGGTTACAAGGGAGACGAGTAAACAGCAAAGGAAGGAGAGGTGGAGGGCGAAAGGAAGATTAATTAAAATCAGAACTTCTAATATATTGGAAAATATGGTTGTTTGGGGTTGTATAAATACTTTCCTACAATGTAGACATCCAGATATTGTCCTAACAGAAATTCATTTAGTCAGTTAAATCAAAAAGCACAAGAATATGGTTCATGGTTTGTTCTTTTTTCCACTCCATTAACTCTCCCATGCTGAGCATGCACTGACATTCGTGTTATACTAGATTATCTGTTTACACAGAATATTACATTTAGAAATCTTACTTTAATTTTTGACCATAACAGTAAGAACCTATTGCCTACTAAAGTCCACCATGCACAGCAATCTGTATCTTGAGGTAGAACCAGTGAAGTGAGACCACTTCACTTTATTTGAATGGTGGCTTTGGTGGAATAGGATTATATTTAATCGTTATAATGCTTTCCCTTCCTCATCAGGTCAGCTCATTGAATTAACCTGAGGTTTTGGTGCCAAATGTAGTGTTTTGGTTTTAAATGACTTAAATATAATTTCTCCTATGTGCCTTCTGTTGCTATTACAGCTAGCACAACTAAACAGAGCTTATTTCCCCAGCTGCATGGGAGGGTTTGTTAAATGAACATCAGGGAGTCAACTGCTGACACCTGCCACCCATGGGATATGTGTCCCAGGTGGGGCTGCTGCTTTGGGACTCTTTCCTGGTGCAAGATGCAGGAGGAAGAAACTGACCATCTGTAGTGTTACAGCACCCTCTGGGATTGGCAGGCAAAGGTAAGGCTGCTTTAAAAAATTCCCATACATGCTGCATTTTTATTTTTGAAACAAGACCTTTGAACCTAAAATTATTGAGGTGAAGTGAATATGAACCCTACAGTTATTTTTGCATATGAGAGTAAAGCTATACTCTAATACTAGGAGAAAAAGAGCCCTTAAACTCTGTTTATTTAACTTTTGTCAGAAATAATGTATTAATGCTAATTTGGAAGACTGTGTGGACAGATCCTGTAGATGCTAAAATGGAGGGATTGCTTTAGCTAACATATGGAAAATATTTACGAACCTTACCCAATAGTGATATATAAGAGTAAACAGAATGTCAGATAAGCACTGCATTCCTTTATTTTAGCTTAAGACTCAAGAAAAAATACATGCCTTTTTGCTAGCAGGGAGAGAGGAAAGGCTTGATGTTTCAGGGCAAACTGATCTGGGGAAAAATGTGCATGTTAAGCAAAGTGAAGCATCAGTTTTTAAATCTTTAATAAATTCAAATGTCAGCATATCTCCTCTGAAGTCTGTGCAGAAACTGATTTTTGTGGAGTAGGAGCTTAGGTTATGGCTAAATTTTCTGCCCACTTCCATTTAACTTGTAATTAAAAAGGAAAACATTGCAATGACTTTCATCCTGCTCGTGGTGACATGGGGGTGTGTGTCTGTGCAGGCTGGGGAGTGGGGCAAGCCAGCCCCTGGAGCAAGTTAAGGCCACTCTTCCTTTCCTTGGCCACCAAGGTAATGCCAAAGGATTTCTCATGGAAGCAAGGGTCTAGGAGACTGAAAGCAGTAGGGTCCCACTGTGCGGCAGCTCAGACGCAGGGAGCAGGTCGTGGTATGCTGCACTGAGCAGGGCCTCGGCTCTTGCCCCTTGTAGCTGTGAGCTGAAGGTGAGACTTGGATACTGAGCTTGTCTTCCCAGAGCTGAGCCCAGCTGCTTGGGCTTAGGGTTGCTTCCATTTTCGTGTGCTTTTGTACTATTTCAGTGTTTGTATTAATGCACAAATCTGTATTTTCCAGCTCCTAGGGATTCCCTGGGAGCACTGGAGGGGAACAGCACTGTGCCCTGGTCCCTGAGCAGTGGCGGGGCCCAAGCATCACAGGGTCATTGCTCTGGAGGAGAAAGGCAGGAGCACGCTGACAGCCTGAATGGGATGCAGCACAGCTGTTGCTGACTGTGCTCTGCCTTCCAGCAGCCAAAGCGATTCCAAGGGGCTCACAGGCACAGGCTTGAGTTACTGGAGTTTTGCTGTAGATTTATTAGTATGGAGCAGGGTCCTATGCAAATGGTTTCTCATCCACCTCAAGTGGTGGAAGGCTGGACCAGCAATGCTTTTCTTTTTATTTTAAGGCATAAGAGATAGCTGGCTTTCTAACAGAGGCAATGTTGCTAATATATAGGAAATTAAATGTATTGCTAACTCAGTGAGGAAAAAATGCAGCTTTGGACATGTGTGTTACTAAAACAGAGACCTAAGAAATGCTGGCTTGTGTAAAATGTTGGTGGTTTGAAACAATGACATTTTAAAATGTTGCTGATCTAAGGATTTTCTTTGACTTTTACTGTTGTTTCTCTTGGATATGCTTAGTTGTTTATCTAAGCAACTCTGGTCATTGAATGAGGTTTCAAGAGAAAAGGTAAATAGAAGGAAGAAATTAATACAGGCAAATACAAATAGCTTCTACTATAACAACTACACTTCTTTCATTTTGAAACTCTGAAACTACATTAAAATGTATTTATTCAGCAAACTTTTCCATGTTTCTAAAAAGATCAGGATCGAGAATACTAATCCATACCAAAATGCTTAGGAAGTACCTAAGATTTGTTAGTTTTGGCACTGGCCCGCAAAGGCAGTCTAATGTCATCATGTTTGAAAAAGGAGGACAGTGGCAAAGGGTGATTCAAGTGCAGAATAAACTTTGTTTCTTTACAACATGATCCTGGTTTTAATAAAAAGCAGAGGAATTAGTACACAGTGCTGGCAGAAAGTCTGGGGTGAAATCAGATTTAGCTGTAGATACCAACAAGGAAGCATAGCCAATTATTGCCATTGCTACATTTATTTATTGCTGCTTAAGCTTTTTGAGATGGCTACATTTGTATGTTGGGGTTTTGTTTGGGTTTTATTTTGGGGAGGTTTTTGGTTGCAGTTTTTTCGTGGTTTTTTTAATGACCAATCTGTAACTGTGTCGGAGACTGTGGTGTCCTGGTCTGCTCTAAGTTCCACTGACAAACATGCACCAGATCACTTGTTGCTCAGTGCTCGCTCACGTCAGTGCTGGGTCCAAAAAGAACCAGCTGTGGATGCATCTGAGCTGTCTCTGATACAGCTCCAAGTCTGGAAAAACTAATTCCTCTCTCTCTGTGCAGACAGTGTTGTGCAATGGCCTGAGCTCACTAAATACTTTTGTTGTAGAGTGGAAAGTAACTTAGGTACAGCATCTGCTTTAATGGCAAATGGCTTGTTGAGGCAATAGGTGTTTTGGGGGGTCTTTTGCAACCTATGCTATGTTTCTACCCACTAATTTTTTTATGTTGATGGAGTTACAAGAGATTGGTGCAACTGTGCCATCTAGGTCACTATTTTCATCCTATTTTGCTAAACAGACCTGACAGACATTGCTTTATAGCAGACCTCCAGGAATCAGGTTAATTCTATCACTGCCATACACAGAAAATTAGTGTTAGGGAGTTTATTATCTACTTACAAAGTGCTTTGCGGAAACACTTTATAAGACAGATTTCCTAAAGACGTTAGATGTTACCATGAACTAAGGTGGCTAATTATGAAACCATATGGAAAAATCAAATGATAAGGCAAGAAAAACAACCCATGTACTTTGGTATGTGGTATTGTAATATTTCCTGAAAGAGGTGAGCTTGGCCAGTACGATTTCTGTCGTCATCCCTTTCCTGTTCTACCCCCTATGTCCCCTAGCTCTATATTGCTCTTGCAGGTGGTGTTTGTTGCAAAATGCATCTAACCCTCAAGGAATCTTGACAACTACTTCTCAAGATGCAGTATGCTATTTGTGCCAACTGATCTCCGTTTCTGCTTTTAGAGTTAGAAGTTTGCCATAGTTTTTCTTCAAGAGGTTTTTGCCAGCTGCCTTAGTTGTTTTCATGTTTACAGGTCTGCAGCTGTTGACAGCATTAACAGTATTGTTTGTTCCCTTTCCTTCTGCAAGTAGTCTGATGTTACACAGAAGCAGCAGCTCGCCCACTTTCCTGTTTCAGGACTCCAGCAAGCAGTGTAGCATTCTTGGGCTGTTTATTCTCTGGAGCCCTACTCCAGCATCAAAGACAAGGGTCCAAAATGGGGGCTGAGGGATAGAAGCAGTTAATACATTCAGGTAGTACAGCATTAATATTTGTGCTTTAACTTCATAAAACACTAGTGCTAAGACAAGAAAATGGCCACAAATATAGTTTACAACAGCACTGTATTGACAGCTTGCAATGCTAAGCAGGCTGAAAGCTGGTCTACTTTGTGAGCAAATGGGTATTCTATTTCTTCATCTCCTTCCCAGGTAGTCAAGACGGGGAAATACAGCCTATATTCAGGGCCAGGGTAATAAATGCCAGAATTGGTGGAACTGACCAAAAACTATCAAGGACTACATACTCACAGCTGCAGACTAGCTTGGGTTTGACAAGACTAATTATTAAAGTGAAAAAGAGCAGTAAGAATCATGTCTTGAAAAAGCTCCAGTGGTCTTAAAGGGATATGGCTAAGACAAAGCCCAGATCTGCAGTTAGGGTAAGAATTGAAAAATGCCAAGGGCTCCAGGTGGTATAGAGGCAAAAAGTGGCTACCAAAGGAAGACATGGGCTGCATAAAGACTTCATCATTGACAATTTAAGGAAAGACTGGTGGTTCTGGAAAAAGGTTCAGTCCATGCCTAATATTATAGTTGGGTTTAGGGCTAACACAGAGACAAAGCCCAGGTAAACACTAACCAAAACCTGAACCTTAATCCTAGTCATGAGCTGAGCCCTAATCCATGACCCCCAGTTATGGCCCAGAGGAATAAGATGCCAGGGATCAAATGTTTGCACAGCCCACCCTTTCCTTTGGCAGCTGCTAGGTGTCCTGCTCCATCTGGTGTTACTCGCCTTAGGAGTTCTTGTTTACACTAACACTAACCCCAGATGTTGGCTGATCAGTATATGATAATGCCAGTTATCACCTAGGCAAATGTGCCAGGAGTTAATTTTTTGTGTGGCTGACCTATTGTTTTGGCTGCCCCTTTGCATTCTGTGGCCCTACCTGGAGCTCTGAGCTGTGTCTCTCTCCTAACCCTATGTATGGGCTGAAACTTAATCTGTGAGCACCAGGCCCAGAGGTCACAACTGAAATCCTTGTGCAGCCCACCACTTACATTGGCAGCTCCTTTTTAATCCCACAGCAGTTGGAACTTTTCTTTCAAGGTAATGAGCAGATTAGGTGATGATTATTCAGCCCTGATTACATCATGTACCTGAGAACAAGTACATTGCAAAAAAAAAAAAAAGAGTAAGACAAGAAATGGCCCCTCTCAGAGCCTCTACTAAAACCTTCCTGTCATGGTCACGGTTTATGTTGTTCTTGGACACAGGGTGAATGGTCTCTAGTAGGGCAGTTGGGTATGTCCTTTCTTCAAGGCCACAGTTTCAAAAGCCTGTGTAACTAACATTTCAGGACTGTGATTCTGTGTTCAACAACTCCATTTTACATGTAGCCTTGCATGTAACTAACCCGAGTCATTCGGCTGGGGACAGGATCACTGTCAAGCCCGTGGAAATACACTAATGAATGTAATGCTGACCAAATGTCTAATACATCATATCACATTTTTAAGAACAACCACAAGGTAAAATACTCATTCTTTGGCAAGGGGAGATCTCAATTAGGAGGTGCCAAAGGAATTCACAAAGCTTTGGAAAGCTCTACACATCTTCCTCTAGGGAGAGGGAGAACTCAAACATTATTTCCTTGACTGTTTACAGCTGAAAATGAAAGCTGGAAACCCATCAGGGACACAAGAATTTCCACACGCTTTTGTTGCCGCAATTAGCGCTCTGTGGAATATTGATTCTGAAGCCATTGAGCTTGTTCTCAGGAGTCTGTTTTGCAGCAGGGTTTGTATTTTATAATCACATTGGAATTTGCAAGATTCTTATGCATGTTGATTTATAAAAATCAAGGCTATGTACTGAGATTTTTTAGATCTCTACTTGACTAACACAGATAAGAGAAGGGTGTATTCAACAGTCTGGTCTGTTAACTCAAGGACTAGCAGACCACACTACCTGGCCTTGGACGAGGCAGCTAAGATCAATTAAGATACAGAAGGTCATTAACAGCAACTTCTCTTTTTAGTGTCCCTGAGTTAACAGCTGCTGGAAACAAATGGTGACGTGAAAGAGCAATGTTTTGTTCAGCAATTTTTTTCCAGCACTGCGTTTATCATACTATTAGTATTATTGTTTTATAGTTTAAGAATCTTCCCTTGCATCTGGTGGCGCTTGGTGTAAACGCAGGTGTGTTGCAGAATGGTAATGTCTAAAGCAACAATGTCTGAGTCTTCATACCATTGCTGTTGGCACTGAAATGTACTCTACCTTGGCAAATAAAGTAGATCACAGAACTGACGATCCTTAAGTAAGTTGTGCAGCACTCTACTCATCTCCTGTGGTGTGGGCACTTGTACATGCAAGGGGTTGCCATAGTCTGTCCACCTCCGAACCTCAGTCTCCTCCTCTGCCTGTGTTTGGGTGGAAGGCTGAAAGGATGTTATTTTAACAAGAAAGGAAATTCTGGTGGTTTCAGGAGATTCTAAATGCACCCTCTGCTGCAGCACCAGGGAGAAGTTGTCATCTTCCGTGTTGGTGAATTAGCCAAAACCAGCACCAGGAACTGGTGGAAAAGACTTAGCCCGGATAACTGGGGAAGTTCTTTTGTTTGAATTTTCTGTAAGCATTTGTCTTATCATTAATAAGGTGGCATCGATTTCCTCTCATTTGTTTGTCTGTAGCTGCTTCCCTTGGGTTTTCCTGCTCTTAATTAGGCTTATTTCCAGCTGATGTGTCTGTCTGTCTTTTTTCTCTCTTGTACCCTCCTGCCCCATTGGCTACAACATGCTGTTAACACTGCACTTCAGGCCCTCCAATCATATCTATTAAAAAACTTGTGATAAAGTTGGAGATCATGCACTCAAATTTGCAGAAGCTTTATGTTGCAGAGTTTGCAGCATGGAGCTCAGAGGGAGCAAGCTACTCTAGGTGCTTACCCTGCCTCTCTAGTAGGTTTTGAAGCCCATGCCAGAGTGGATGCTAGGAAAGAGAAGTTACTATGATCCAGGTTAGCTGGCCTAAACTCGGCATGGATTTCTGGTCTTCTATCTGCATAGCAGTTACTGTAGAATTAACCAAGGCTTCTCTGCAAGGACAGCTACAAACTGAAGTTATCCTTTTTGAGTGAAATCTGATGTTTTTATTAAATAAGTCTCCAGGACAAAGTTGAAGAGTGGTGATAAAATTGCAATAGTTGCCAACATGAACAAACTCTTAATCAGTCTCCTCCCTACACCTTTACTCAGCAGAGAGTGAAGCTGGGTGCCATTTCTGCTATGAGGGGTTTCTGTCTATCAAAAAGCTTCCCAAAGAGGTCTTCCCTACTTTATCTTTCAAAGCAATTTTGGATGTGGACAGTCCGTGATACTCTATTTCCAAAGTTAAATCTCCAGGATAGCACACAATTTAATATGTAAAGTCTGTTTATGACAGTCACTAATTTGCTCCTTTGCTGGTTTATATCCTACTTGAGTGAATAATGTCTTGTACAAAAATTGATTGGCAGACTGTTGGTTGTCCTTAACCTCTCGTGTTACTGAGTATGTTGAACCGTTAGTGGTACTGGGAAGCAGTACAAGTTAGGCAGGAACTGGTATTTCATCGTGTTGTTTTGGTGGTATGAGCTTGCTGACGCAGTCTGCGATGATGGATCTGGACAGTTGGCCTTGGAGAAAGTCTTGCCTGTTTAAGGGCTAACATAACGAGAGGAAAGATAGCTGTCATGCCTCCAGACCATTTCTGCTTAAGAGAAACAGACCACTGGACTGTTTTGCTAGTTAGGGTGGAAAGTGTGTTTGGTTTATGTCTCATATAAATAATAAATGTAATAAAAAGACACAAATACCTCACCGCAAACTAAGCGGTCAGGAACAAACTGAAGAGAAAAACAAATAGCTGACCAAAGCACCTTAACTACTCGGACTGAAATCTGACTTCAGTCCACAATAAAAGGCTTTATTAGCCTCTACAGTTGATGTACTCAGCTGATTTAAGCACCTAGGTTTTTTTTTTTTTTTCCTGCTTCTGGCAAAACAAGAATTAATGAAGATAATAATGTTCAAGAATGTTGCTAGCTGGGAAGGAGGAGAAGGGTGCTGGGGCTCCCTCGCTTGTTTGCTCTTGTCTCTGCCCTGGAGACCAGTCAGTGCTTGCTCTGTTAGGAGACGCTGGCAGGAACATGTGTTTCCTTGGCAGAAATACAACTTGCTCTATTCATTAAAAAAAAAAGTACACAATGTCCTTTTTCCTCAAACACTGGAATTGAGCTTAATGCTGTTTCTTGCTCAGACATCCAAGTCTGCCTTCCAGCAAGTGCTGTGCCTGGTTGCCAGCCCCCAGCTCCGTGTGCCGCTGGCTGGGCTGTGGCCCTGGCTCCTGCTGTGGCACAGGCTCCTCCCCCCTGCCAGTGCCCCAGCCTCCTGTTTGTCCCCCATCTCCGAGGGAACTGCTGAAGCCAAATAGTTTGGATTCAAGTAGTCCAGGCCTTGCCATCTATCAGCCTGTATCCTGGGCAGTGGTTTCTGGTGTCTGTTTCTCTGAAATGCAGAGCTGTTAAGTTGCTACTTTATTTAGTCCAAATGCAGTGTTCAAACAGTCCCTGCAGTTTTCTGCTGTCTCACAGGGTATGTGAAGGCTATTGTCATCTCCTCACATGGTCTTTTGTGGAAGACTTTTATTGGCAATGGTCAACTTGGTGTTTATGAGGACCAATTTATATTTAGGTGATGCTTTTTTTTTTTAAGGTACTTGGTCTTTAAGTGTTTTTCTTTCTTCCTGTGCATCATTCATGAAAATCTGCCTTATTCAATGCCAAGGAAAACTGTAGACACCTTCTGCTGATATAAGCTGACATTAGCAGAATCCTATCAAATATATTGGCAGACAACAGGGGTTCTTAAGTGCTTAGGAAATACTATAATGGTTATTGTATGTATTTTAGTCATTACTACATTTCTGACCTTTATTAGGTGATTACCTCACATGAGGAAACTTGTAGACCAGCTGTGCTGCACCAATGTGGCATGTAGGGACTGTCTGAACACTGCCACTGTGTTTAGAGGGACAGGAAGGCAGAGAGAAGTACAGTTGGAGCTGTCTGTTTGTTCTTGGATAAAAATTATTAAAACTAAAATCCCATCATTTATAAGCATTTTCCTGTGAAAGAAGCTACCTGGGTTATTCAAGGGAAGGAGTGAATTTTTGGTCAGCAAAAAGCAGCAGACAATTTTCAGTTCTCTTAGCCTGATGCATCGTGTGCCAGTTGGGTGACACTGCAGGATGCCCCGCTGGCTGTGGATGCTGATGAAGAGAAAGCTGAGACTGAGCAGACTACTCGGGTTTGTCTGAAGACGTTTTTTCCACATACCAGGAACTATAATCTTTCCTGGCTTCCTTGAAATGCTGAGTGCTAAAATAAGTGCAGTATATGGAAAAATTGAAGAGCATACAAACAACAGATCAAATGGAGTGAAGGCACAAACTTTCACGTTTCAGGATGCCTTCAGAAATGCAGGATTAGATTAAGAAAGATGTAGATGATGATACATTAGGAGAAATAAGATACAAAACTCTGTGTGATATATATTACCTTCAAAGAAAAAAGACAGCCCTTTTAAGTCTCGAGCAAAATCAGTTTTTCTGAATAAGGGGGTAAAAAGGTTTTCAGGATAGAGTGAACAACTTTCAAAGTGTGAGGGAAGCAACAGTTCTGTGATCTGGAAGACAGGGTCAGTGCAGGGTGGAGCAGCCGGCTCGCCAGGACAGAGCTTCCCAGGACGTGCGTCTTAAGCCACAGCTCGGTTAGCTGTTACAGTCTTCCCAGGAGTTTCTGTGCGAAACTTTTGTAACATACTAATCACAGTTTATACTATAGTCGAATAGGCAGTTATAATAACTTGCAATTATAATAACTTGTTATATAATTATATTCAGTTTTATGTTCTGAAACTTTAAATGGCTAGGGACACCATTTGCAGATAAAGTGCTGCCTTTCTGGAGGTCAGCAGATGTGTTTGAACTGGAGTTCCCCCTGATGAGCAGGAGAGAGCAGCCCATGGGACCTTCTCATACTTGGTGCAAGGTGCTCTCTTTGGGAATGTGCTGCACCAAAAGCTTGCCAGATGCTGGACAGTTAGTTCCCTGGGCATCTTGCAAAGGCCGTCTTCTCCCTTCTCTGCAGAGCCTCTGGGACAGCGTGTGCTGAGGTGGATATATTCACACTGCAGTTCTTAATTCTGTGGGATACATGCCGAGAGTACTGCACAGGCGCCTCCAGTTGTATCCTAGAACTTTGAAAAAACTACTAAAACAAAAAACATTAAAAACTTAAACTCTACAATACCTCAGAGGAGCCTGTTTTAGCAAAATTGTTCTAACTGAAGTGAGGCCTGGGAGTGCACGAGCTGTTGAGTCACCTTCCACCCTGACGTTCCTTCTCTTTTGCTCTCACCACAGCGTGTTTCCCTCGTGTGTGTGTGTGAGGCACTCTGTCAGCGCTTTGTCGTGATCAGCTTGCTTGCGCCAGGAACGGCCCTTAAGGAGCCAGCTTGGTGCTGCCTGGATCTCGGGAGTGTGAGTGACAGCAAGGAGTTGTGCACAATACATGCAGAGATGTGGAGTTTGCAGGAAAGTGTGAACTTTGTATAAATAATCCTGTGGATCTGATGCATGTGTTCTGGGTAATGATTCATGCTACAAGTTTAATTTGAAGTGAACAGGAAAGGGAGTTATCAATGGCTTGAAACTGATTGTTGCTGAATGCTCTCGATTCCCTATGGATGTTGTATAGAGCTTGGTTCCTGTTGCATGTTACTGTTCCCTTTTTTATTCAGTATTCTCCAGTGTAGTTTCATTGTATCTTTATTTATAGGCTGCTTTTTGTCTGAGATGTTTATTGAAACCTTTTTTATGAACAAGACGTGCATGCACGTTAAGTGTGATGGCTGTGCACTCAGAAGGGCTACAGTGAGCTTTAAGCAGAGCAGACAGGAAAGTCACCACTGCCCCCTGACCATAAAGCTCCGTGGGGCAGGGACAGACTTTGTTGTGCATGAAAGGCAGCTCTCTTGGGAATCTGATGCTTGATTAAATTGTGTTTCCCAATAAATGTTCAAAAATCAGTATTTGACAGTATGAGACCAGCAGACTGCATTGAGGAAAAATTAAAAAATAAGGGACACTTTCTCCCTTAATTTTGAAGGAAAGCAAGTTTACCCTCAAAAGCAGAATCAAACTCTGAATGCAGGGGTATGCCCAATGGAACTGCATATTCTCTGCTCCCCTTGGCTGTACTGAGGTGTCTAAAATGTTAATGGGTTCATAGCTTATCTTTGTTAATGCTAATGAGAACTGGCAGAGTGCAACACTTCTCTCTCTGAAAGCCTCTTTTAATAGTCTTGTGCAAAGCTCTCTGAAGTCAGTGGAAAAGTTCCAGCTGACCTCAGTGGGCACTGAATCAGGTAATACATCACATCTGTCCTAGTCACCTGTGGATGTACATAAATAATATGCTGTAGAAGGTGCTAAAACTGTGCAGCGCAGTTCATGAGTTTTCTTGAATCTATAAAATCTTCCTCCTAAGTACCAGAATACAATATAGTCCTTTTTTAAAAGTAAAAATAAAATAAAAACCAAACCCACCACCACCACCCAAAAAAAACCCCAAACCACAAAACAAAACCCACAAAAAACCAAACCAAAATATAAAAAAGCAGACACAAAAACCCCCAAAACCAGAAAAAAATACAAAAAACCCCACCTGGAGGATTGAACTATTGAAGGCAAATCCTGAAGTTCTGCTTTGCAGAAACACTCTCTCTTTCTTTACTGTATGAAAACTGGAGTCCAAAAACAGTACAAAGGAAATTTGTGACATTAAAAGAAAACAGAATTTCCTGTCTAGTGAAGCATATTCAAGGAGCCTGTGGAGCACTGTATTTGGAAAGAACAGGTATATTAGCAGATGGATTAGAACTGCTTTATAGACTTGCTCTCTTTAGGGTTCTGAAGCTGAAGTCATCTCTCCGGGTAATGAAACCTCTTGTCAGTACAGATATGTAACTCCTGTTAATGATAGAGAGTGGATGTTACTGCTTATCAGCATAGGCTTTAGCTTTACCTATTCCTGACTGGCTCTCAAGTACGAACATTTTGACAGTAAACTTAAAATTCTTAATAAATCTGTGCTTCTCCAGTAGTGGTGCAAAGTACCACAAAATGCAGTAACAGTACCTCAGGATTTTCTTGTGTTGGTTTAATAGCGTGTGTATATATTTATATATATGCAAAAACATAATTAATTTTGAAATTTGCCCAAGTACCAGGAAAACTCTTGTCTGTGACTATAGGTAGTTTAAGATTAATTTAACGAATCCTAAACTTCTAGTGCAGTGCAAAGTAGGGTGCTATTTTTTATAACTTCCTAAAAATGGATACTACTTTTAGTGCAGTGCAAAGTAGGGTGCTATTTTTTATTTCGTGTCCAAGAAAGGCAAAAAGGGACCGGTCTGGTACTTCACTTCTCCTTCAACATTCACTCTTTAAAACATAGTGCTTCAATTTTTTTATTTTTTTTTTTTCAGTATCTTGAACATTATTTCAGACCTATGGTGCAGAGGTCCCATTTCATAAGATGCCTGTGACTAGCAGCTCATGAAATCCTTGTTAGAATGATGTCATCATTAGATATCTATCTTTTGAACCTTTTGAGGTTATTCCAATTATTCTGGCAGCTAAGGGGCAGAGGAGCAGCAGCAGCCCTGTTCTTCCAGCAGGAACTGAGCTCCTTTCCTACTTATTAGCTGTGCCATCCACTTGCTTCAGATGCTTGTTTTCCTTACACATACTGCTGATCTTATAAGACCTTTCTCCCCAGTGCTGGAGATGCCCACTGACAACTTAGTCTCTTTAAGACCTCTCTGCATGCTTTTTCTATACTAGAGAGGAAAACTTTACTAAATTAATGACAAGCTCATTTTCTGACATGAGCACATTTTCCATTCAGGCCTCTGCTGGGGGAGGGTGAGAGTTCATATTTTCTTCAGCTGTTATGGTTGACTTTTGAGTCTTTTTACTTAAATAGCTTGATTTATTTCAGTTGTGAGAAATTTACACATTCAGAGCTCTGCCATATTTACAGATGGCAACAATAGTTTGGAGTAATGTCCTGATAAACAGTCCTCTTCACAGCAATTAGCAGGGTATCCAGAAAAAACTGAAACTACAAAAGGGTGTGCTTAGGCATGAGCAACAAGAGATAAATAGCCTATTCAGTGGAGATAGCTAATTTCTGTTATGATTTTGAATTTGCTTTCTCTATCTTATTAGCATCTTATTAATCCATGTTACTGGACAGAAGTGTCATCTAAACTAATTTTTTTTTTGCCTCTGTCGAAGCCTTTTGCAGAGCAGTTGCTTATACCCTTGAATTAGACAGAAGAGCAGAAGGAAGGGAAAGAAAAAGTTAATTTCCAGCCAGATCATCTCCCTGATTTTTCTCATGGCTGCACTGTCATTGCTACCGGTAAAGGAAGAGGAGAACGTAAAATTGGCTCACTGACAGCAGCCTGTGCTTGGGTCTGTGCAGGGCAAGTGTAAACCCACTGCCCAAACCTCAGTCTGTACAGCTATCCCATCTGGCAGGAGAATCAGAAGCACAGTTCTCCAGCTTTTGGTTTGTCATTTTAAGCATCTGCTTTAGTCAGAATCCGTGAATGAAAGTTGTCCCGTTATTAGTTGTAACTATGAAGAGCGTGTGGTATGAAATTAATGCAAGATAATGGTATTCAAAACAGCATTAGGTCTCCTAAGGACCTAACGTGCTCTGAGGCCATAGCTGTGTTCTTGTCTGATTAGAATAGGTCCACAAAACCCATGAAATACCACAAATAAGGTGCCACAAATGCTACTTGATTATTGCGTGCAGTTTTTAAGGCCTTGTCCCTTTACCTTCCTGGAGGTGAAACTATGGACAGATACTAACAAGAGCCTGATTGCTGCAACCTGAATGAATCCTGAAAATATGGTATCTCTTTCTGGAAGTTGTAATGAGCTTCCTAAACAGGCTTCCTAAAATCAAGTAGTTCAATTTGTCAGGCTGAGGAGAGTGCTTGGGATGTGGAGACAACTGGTTATTGAAGTCTACGTGCATTGTTAATTGTCTGAAGGCTTTTAAGTCTATTGTAGCATGGTAGACCTAACTTCATGAACATCCAAACAGGGTCATGTTTCGGTCTGCTACTTCTCCTTTCCAAATACTCCTTTGTTTCTTACTTTGAGAAAGTCCATTTCAAGTTACTCTAATCTTTTTGACCTCCAATATGCATGGACCATCAGCTGTAACTGCCTCTTATCAGGACTCAAGCGTTCACAGAGAAGACCATACCCTGCCCTCCCCTCATCTATTTATAAAATAAACATCTCTGTAACTGTGTAAACACTGAGTATTCATAAATGATTACAGAGCAGCTCCAATCCATCACAACTGGATCTTGATAAGGCTAAAGTTTGTCCGTATGAACTGTGTTGTAGCAGTTTCTTGAGTACACTGTATTTGTAATGTGAATCAACCATGACCCTGGCACAGATTTATGAAGCTATTTTGTAATACAGTTGCCACTGCACACTCTGAAAAAGAAGCCACATTAGTACCTTGCTAGCATGAAATACAATGAAACACATTTAATCTGAGGGACTGGCTTAGGCTCTTACTGGAGTTCAATACTCTAAATTCTTCTAGATGTGCCCTATGTGGAGGGTGGTAATGTTTATTACCAGTTTTACGTATTTGAAGTTATTTGACATTACAAGCCATCCAAAAATCCATTGTAAAGATAATCCTGCCTTTCTTGTGCATCCATTGTTCTCACTGAAACCAGTATCTTTGTGTCTGCAAAAAATGAGTAATTGAGTTTCTGTTTTTACAGAGAGAAGTGCTCTATAGAAATTAATTTAAAATTATTTCAGAAAATCAAGCTGAAAATGTTAATGGTTAGGGTGGTGCATTAGCTATGCCTAATATCAGAGAACAAAATGGTGCTGCATAGCGGAGCTGGAGTTGATCTGTAAGCGCTGCACACAGCTGCTGCTGTCTGAGGGTACAGTGTGGCCAGGCACTGCTGACTGGTGAATCTTAGAAGACAGCATGCAGACGACTGCAGGATGCACCATGGTGCCTCATTGCCTTGCACCTCTGCAGCATTACTGCCAGGCTCTCTTTTGATTTTGATACGTGCAAGTCACTTTGAGATACTACGTTAGGTAGCATGCCATGGGGATGAGGTGCTCTTCGATGTCTGAGCAGAGAACAGAAATCACAGCTTCTAAAAAGCTTTCAGAGATAAAAAAATAGCCTCTAAAGCAAGCCTTGCTGTGGAAATTAAAGATGCATCTGATAATCAAACAAGAAGTGTCCGTGCTGTTCTCCATGTAGCACTTTACCACTAAGTTGCTGAGAGTTATTTCAGCTTTAAGACGTCTGCATGAAAGTTTTTGTCAGAGATCCTTGGTCTCTTATCTCGGCAAATACAGTCTCAACCAACCTATTAAAAAGTATTACTTAACCTAAAGATATAAAAAAAATTATTTGTAGTTAAACTGAAATGATGGAAGATTAAGTTATGGCCAATAACCATGTTAAATGAGGGTCAGGTTGCTCTCTTAATCAAATAACTTCGCCAAATATTTACTAAAATAGGACAGACTCTTGTAAAAGTATAAATAGTTTGTTACTTATTTAAATAAAAGATCCCTACAAACCTTATTTGGTATGATTCTTTGATAGTGTTTATGAGGGTTTTTTTAATGGCAGGATTTCCATTGTGATTTTTCACTAGTAAAAAGAAGCAACTTTTTTTTTTTTTTTCTGGCAGAGTAGATTTTTCCTATAAAAATTTGATAGAAAGCATACTACTTAGTAAATTATGAGATATATAATAAACACTCCATACATGAACTTTACCACTAAACAAATATTTGATTAGAAAGTATGTTTCCATTTGTGGAATTTGACTAGATGTTTTGTTTCTGTACAGCAACTTGTAATCAGCAAGTTCTGAATCCCTGATAAGAAAGTACTTAGAGAGGCAGGGAGGAGGGGGAAAGTTCTGGAAGAGAAAGCTTGCAGTCTTTTGCTCAAACATGTTCTTTGTGCATGCATGTATTTTGCAGAACAGAGTATGTCCAGAACAGAGAAGATATAATTTTAAAAGGTAGTATTAGAGAACATACATAAGATAATGCAAAATGAACATCGAGACTAAATTGTTAAAGCAAATGCACATGCTTTCAGTCACCCTGATCTTGCAGGGATGGGAATGTCTGTGTTCATGTCTTGCTCATTCATGTTGTGTACAATTCACAAAACTCCTTTAAAAAAAAAAAAAAAGGCTAAAAGGGAGTTAGAAAATACAAATAACTCTCTCACAATGTAGAAGTCCTGCCTAAGGAAATTTAAGCACTTATGAAGTGAAAAGTAAAGTGTAATTACAGCCTGGACACTTCTTAATATGTAGGAAAGAGTAGAATTATCTAATTAGATCTCGTTGTAGATGTTAACACCTCATATCCAGTGCAAGTACAAATGGGATGGGAAAGTGGTAAACATGACTGATTATGAATGGAGGGCATTCAGAAAGCATCCCTGATGAACAGGTTAGGCAATTGATTGTTCAAGAGATGATTAACCTGAGTATTCTTCTTGGTCATCTCTGTCTAGTATATCTCAAGATTTATCAACTGTAAGGCCATGGTGCATCTTAACTGAATGGAGGGATACTTAGAGTAGAAAATGTCACATGAAAAAGACTGGGTTATGTTGGAGAGAGGTTAAAACAGACTCAGCAATATTTTCAGACAGTCTGTATGAAAAGCAATTTGGCCTGAAATCTTGAAGGCTGAACTGTCTGGCTGCAGATTTGAAAATAGTACTATGTCTATGTAAGTTTTGCTGCTATTTTTAGGATTCTGATTGTGTAATCTGTAGTTCTGATGGTGAGCATCTATGTGGGTCGTTTCTTTGGTGGGAGTGCTTGTGGGAATAAGATTTACCAGCACTATCAACTTCTGCTTCCTAGTTTTCCTATTTTTGTCCAACCTTGCTCGAAGCATCTGTAGGAATTAGGTTCATGTTCTACTGGGACATTGATCACAAGTATAGAGATATTAATTTCTTTCTTGATGTGAGAATGGCCTACTCCAAAGGGGTTTGGACACAAGACTCCATAGTTAGCAGAAGAGACTTAGTCCAAGAGAGGATCTAGCTCCGTGTTCTACAGGCAAGGTCAGAAAACCAACCAGAGTCCCAGCTGCAAGCCACCCTAAGCTAGAATCATGAAATAAAAAGCTGGTTGCTCATTTTATTTTACATAGGCAGAACTTCAGGATGCAGCCTGTCTGCACATCATAAGGAATAATAGGATATAAAATTACTTGTGGTTGAAGACTGAAAAAATCATTGATACGGCCATAAAAACGTAGAGTATGCTACATTCCTAAAAAGTCTTGCAGTCTTCTGTTAGGAAAACGAGGCTAGCTAGGAGCTAGACTGCCATCTAACTCTAAGCATAATCTCCTGTAATATTGTTTTTAAAGTCTGGAAGTATTCCAGATACATGATCAGATTATTTGAGTCCAAAAGATACCTAAGTAAGTGAGGCAATAAAGAGATTAATGATAGATGAAGCAACTAAAAACACATCAAACAACGGAAAAAGGACCAGTGCAAACGGAAACAAACATAAGGGGCACAAAACCATAGCAACAGTCAGTGTTGCTGGCTACAATAAGCTTGTATTAACTGGAAATAGAACTAAGTAATGCAAGGAGTTGGAGAATAAAAGATAAAGGCAGTTTCAGTATTTGCTGTTGTAACCCATGCCATTTATGGAGGAACACAGCAGAAACAAGCAGTGTAGAAAGATGGGAATAGATAAGTCTGTGAATGAAATGCATTCTACATTTAAAACTGTTCAATGAAAGAAAATCCAAAGCATCAGCAGCTTGTGCTTAACACAGAAAATACTGCAGATGCAAGCAGATTGCACAGAATCTATCCTGTGCAAATGTCTGCAGAACAAACCATCATGATTAAATGGCAATCTTTAACTGGTGACACTGTTCATTTGCAAGGCGATTTCAGTGCTAAAGCCATGTGAAATATAACGGCAAAGTGAAATGTCTTTTTAGTAGCAGAAAGGAGAGACAAGTAACAGTAGCAAACTTAAAATATTTGAAAAATTAGGAGAAAAAAATAAAATAGACAACAGGAAAGAAAGTGAACAGTGCAATTCTCTTAATGTGTCTCAAGGGCTTGGAAGATTGCCAGTACTGTGTACTATATGGCTCTACTTCAGCAGATTTTAAAGTATGAACGTGCCTTATACCTCTAAGTATTCTCAAAGGGTTGAGGTTGTGTGTGTAGAAATCCAGCTGGGCACTGAGGTAACGCGTCAGGCTTTCTACTTGCAGGTTTCCTAGTGTGCTTGTGGGTGGATTTCTTGCTGTCTTACATTGCAGTTGCATACATGCTACAGGTGGTCCCCTTGTGGGCAACAGATTTGTGTCTCTCATCTATCTGTGGGCCAGCTATTAACAAATCTTAGAGATTTCTCCCCTTAGCAGATTTGGTAGAAAAGATCAAAAGTGGTTTTGTGTTGGGGTAAAGAAATAATAGATGTACAAACAGTACAATCACTAAAGCCTCCTTACTGTAGGAGACCAGACTAAAAAGCATGGCCTACTCATTAACGCAAGGAGAAACGTATCAGTGGTTTCACTGAAGGGTGTGTTGAGTGAAAGAATATGTTGGACGGGAAAACGAACGGCTGGGACTCATTTGATTGTAACACTCACAGTGCCAGACAATAGCGTCAGAATTTCTGCAACACTGTGAAATTCTCAAGAGAGCATCCTCATCTGCTGACTTGAATGAAATAGTGGGAAGAATAGCATCAGCCAAATTACTGTAATCTAGATTTGCTCCAGCAAATACTATTTGATGAGACAAATTCCAGAATATTTGCTATAAATAAAGTATTTGGCCAGCATAGATTCCTGTCTCCTGTTAGTTCTCAGCACCCAGTGTTCCACTGGACATGAATGCAAGTATTTGACAGGCGTTCAGTATGTTTTGACAAAAAATTGCAGAAACACAGCGAAGCAGCATGCTAAAACCTATGTTCTCTATTGGGAGACAGCACACACTTTTTTTTTTTTTTTTAATTGATAGAAATCACAGCTATTGGGGAAGTGCAGAGATAGGAAAGCCTGAAACAAACAGGAAAAAGGCATGTTAGTGCCCCACAATGGAGGAAAAGCTTCTTGCCTGTTTACTTTTATGTGGAAATCCTTACTTTATAATCTAGGTAGAACTGCTTTGCTGTATTTTTCAAAGGTGAGTATGGATGGGAAAGCAACCTGCTTCTAAACCACCTTGGTGATGATGTGACGTTATCCAAAAGTTGAACAGTTAATCTGCTTTTTCTGGTCTGAACTTTATTACCTACACAGTTGTAGTCATAGTATCAGCAAAACAAAAATTTTCAGAAAAACATGGTGACTTCAAAACTGTTGAGCAGAGTGGAAGAGATAATCTGTGTTTTAAAAATAGCAAAGAGGACTGTAGGACTGTAGTGCATATTTATACTCTATATATGTATGGACTGGGATTTGATGTGCCCTTTTCAGTGGCTGTGTGTTAGCTATGATTTTGGGTTAAATAAACTTGAAAATACAGCTTGATAGTTTCGCTCTTCTAGAAAACCTAATTAGAAAAAAATTCCTGGCTCTGCCATGCCCTAGACTCTCCATCCTGCTCTGTGCTCTCCTTATATTCACCATCCCCTTGGTTGCACTCTTGCAATTGTTGGTGTAGTAGTGTGTGGATCTGCCCCTCTGAAGTGATACAGGAAAGTTTCTAAAATAGTAGGGAGCTCCTTTGCTTCAATGGTTCACTTTGCAGCAAGGTCAAAAAAGAAGCAATGCTAGTGTGAGAGAAAGGGAGAGCACGAGAATAGGGAATGCTCCTCTGCAGGAGGGGCCCTCAAACTAAGTGTGCTTCTGGAGGAAAGGCATTATTCTGCATCCTTCAGACACTGCATCTTAAGTGTTTGAAATCTGTAGATTACTATCATAATCTAGAAGGTGAATGTAGTGAAACCTACAATTGCTCATTTTTTTTTTTTTTTTTTTTTTTTTTTTTTAAATGATCCTACAAGTTATTTGCAGAAGCTCACTAAAAGCTGTGTGCTGTATTCTGGCCATAAGGGTCTGTGACGTTCCTCCCTAGGATGCAGAGAGTATCTTTCAATTTCTAATTTCAATTTTTTAAATTTAATTTTTAACTTGAAACTGAACTGCTGTTAGGGACCACAAATAGCTCTGTCAAGTCTCTTCTGCAGAGTCTCAGAGCAAAGAAATTAAGAGATTAGTCATGCCAGCTTGCCAGGACATTATTGCCTTTTATGTAATTCAGAAATTGCAAGGGGAGCTTCTGAATTATGAAACTGTGCACAGTTACAGAAGTACATTAATAGCAGAAAGAGCAGCATGCACAAGTGAGTCAGTGTTGGAGTCAGCGTTGCCCCGCAAAGCCAGGAACTGATAGCTGAAAGACTGTGTTGTTGCTTTGTTCTTCAAATTGAAAAATGTCCTGTCAGGCAATACTGCTTTGTGATGGCTGGATTGCTACATGCTCTGGTATGTCCAAACCCTGAACATCTTCTTCAATGAAAGTAATTCAGCAAATCTTTGTTTATGACTCTTCTTTATCATCTAAGAAGAGATGGCTTTCATATGGGAGACTGTACCTAGCCCGGGAAACCCAGACTGACCTGCAGGTTCAATGGCCTGAGCCTGGAGATGACAGTGCCTTGCAGAGTTTGGGCAGTGGTCCTGGCTTTTTGCATCTCAAAAGTTCTCTGGTTGTACATGATGTCTTTGGAGAGATGAGGCTTCTGTGACGAATGTGCATAGGTGGGGTAAAGTAGCCTAGTCACTGTGAGGAGAATGGGGAAATGGAGACTGTTCCTCCATGGGAGCTGTGAGCATGGAGCAGTGGGCAAAATGGGTTCCCCGGTGTATGCTGGTATCTTATTTAAAGTAGATCAAAGTAGTTTTAATTACAGTAGTGAAGGAGATGGCTAATCTGTGGAGTTTCCATTCTGGTCTGAATATCTCTGCATGTTTCTTCTATGACCTGGACTTTTTTTTTTCTTAATTTAATAAAAGCATGGTCAAATATACTGTGCTTTAAACACTAACTTTAAATGACTGGTAAAGTTAAATTAGGAATAACACTTTATTCTATGACTGCCTGACTTCCCAGTGAAGTAAAGATATTCAAAAGCTTACAAGCTCAGATCCTAGTTTTTAGTATCTGTATTATTATTGTTGTTGCTATTATTATTTGGTTTAGATTTAGAAACATCAAGTACTGAAAAAATATTAGATTTCAGTGGCTTTTTTCCTGGACAAAAGCACCCATAATTCTCTTTGTAGTATAAGATCACTTTCCATCAGGACAACTGTTGTCAGGAACAAAAAATCACTATGGTCAAGTATTTCCCACTGCCTCCAACCTGTCAGGAGGCTGTTGGATAAATTTGATTTAGCCTGCACACAGATGGAAGCAGGGTACCGAGGGAGTTTGGTTTTTCCTCCTTTCAAAGAAATAAATAGACTTGGTAAACTAAAAAAATCTATTTGTTCCAGCACAAGAAAATGTACAGAGAGGTAAAAATCTCCCTCTTTGAATTTTCTCTATCTGTGAAACAGTAGATAGAAATGTTTTCATTTAATTTAGAATTTCAGGTTTTTTAATGTTGATTATGAGAAAAATAAATGAAATTTAGTCCATGAAAGTATGTATTTTGACCTTTTAAATATGTTAATAAAATCTTTAAGTGGATATAAGTTGGACCCAAACTGTACATTCTGACTTAGACATACCCAACTTTGACGTGTCAAAGTTGGCTTTGCATTTGGGGTTTTTTCTTTGTTGTTGCTTTTTGTTTCAGTTTGGTTTTTTTATTCAGGATGCTACTCAAAAATAGCTCTTCCCTATGAGGAATTTTTGATAAATCAGGATTTTTCTTCTTTTTTTTTTTTTTTATTTTTTTTTTTTCCTCCTGAAATGAAAACTTTCTATTGAGACATCAACCAAAACTCCTTGCTTCCAGGTTTTGGACTAGACCCTTGTCCTTTTGGACTTGGAGCTATCCCTAATCTTATCAAATATCTATTTGACAGAATGCATCCTCAAAGGAATGTTATAAAATGAAATTAAGGAAATTTAACTGAAGAAGTCTGTTAAAAAAAATTCTTGATTAAGGGATAAATTGTCAATGCTAAGGAAAATAAGCCTCGAGGTTTTGCAGCTCTTCATTTAGTCTTAGTATGTTACAAACAGATTTGGATTTAAAGCCAGACATAACAGCTGTGTTGCTGGAAAGTTGGGAGATCTTATTCTAAATATTTTAAGCCGAAAGAAATGTTTAAAAAAATCTGCTAAGTTTCAAAATAGTCTCATGTGAGCAATCCCATTATCTTCAGAAGAATGAGGGCTATTTAACTGTTGCTAGATCTTGTCCTTAATTGGTGATATTTTTATATTCTTAATTCAGGAAGAAAAAAGTGAGAAAATCCTGAATTCTAGAGAATATAGATGAAGTTACTTTGGGTCCCTTACAAAAAAAAGCTTTTTAAAATGCAAAGAAAAACAGATCTATCAAAAATCCAAGAGGATTTGATTTCTAACTGTAGTATAACCAACAGATTAGTTATTTATTGGGTTTTTAAATGAATAAAACACACGGGGAGTGGTGGACAGGGGAGCTCATGTTTCACTTCCCACCACCTTAGTGCTGGGAGGAGCTCAGTCAGTAGGAGTCCTAAGGTGGTGGCTCCTGTGCCAAGTTAGAGGGAAGCAGCAGAGGAGTGGATGTGAGCTACAAGGGATAGCGTGCTACACTTCACTTACAGTAAATGGGCAACTCCTTTAAGAAGTGGAGGGAATATTAAGACTGTGAATTGTTAATCAATGACTAATCATGAGTGCTGAGTAGAGATGCTACATGTACCAGTAACCAGCTGGGTAACACAGCGGTGAAACACTCAGACTATGAAGAAATGATCATAGTTTGATCCTGCTGTAAACATTTCAGTTATGAAGAGCTGTTTGGGGCTCTAGCTCTCTTAGGAAAATTCATCTCTGCTTGGAGAGGCAGAAATGAAAAGGGTCACGAACACGTGCTTACTAAATAACAGTTTGTGACATGTGACACTGGTTATAACTTGAGCACTTGCCTGGGTATGAAACAGGGTGAAATTCAAAGAGCAGTGGGATTCAGGAGGCCTGGTCTCCTGGGAACAGCAGATGTGTGGATTCTGCCACACAGAACACTGTAGGAAACCCCCTTTGCAGGGATGTTTATATTGGTTGGACACTGCTATTCTGCCTCCTGTGCTAGCTAAACTTACACCATTCTTGCAACTTTGCTTGTAAAATTTGTTTGTAATTATCCAACTAGCCCCCCCCTTCCAGAGTCCCCAAGGGTGAAGATAACACTGCCTTAAGTGGCCAGTATGAATCTTACTATCTGTCATAATCAAGCTTTTGTGCAAAAAGTGAACCACATGGCCTGGGGTGGGGAAGAGTATGTGTGTTTCTATGTTTCCACTGAGAAATGTCGCTGTTCATGTTTCGGTGCAGCAGTTCAGCCCAGTTCCTTCAGGGGCGGGGAATTTGCAAGTCTTTGACATATCTGAATTTAGCATATTGTTTCCTCTACGGAGTCTCTCTATGCTTAATGTGCTCCAATCCCACAGTGCTCATGGGTGTTGGGAGAGAGCAGGTATCTTGCCCAGGTCAGTAATGCTGGGCAGCCTGTCCTGCAGCAACATCTCCTGGCGATTGGAAACACTTGAGAACAAGAAACCTCTCTGTACATCCAGCACTCCCAAAAGTAAACCCACTCCCCTTTCACTGCTCAGAGCAGCTACCTGTTTAGAACTGAAGCAACTTTGAAATATTTGGGGAGTGGAAAAGCTGGGATAGGAGTTAGAAGAGGAGGAACAAGGCAGGTTGACTCTTCTGAGCCATGTCCAGTTGGAGACCTGCTCTTGTACACTCTGCTGCAGCTCAGTGACCCCCAGGCAATTTGAGCACAGTGGCCTCTTACTCATACTTGCAATATGGTTTGCTGACCTACTTTAAAATATTTCAGCTGAGTCCCGCTCTGCAGACCCAGCAGTAGGCTTGCCTCAATGCCTGTCTTATTTTTCTTTCCCAGACTAACTCCTTAGTGCAATAATTACCGCACAAACTCCAAAGCCCAGCAAGCTGCTCCACATTCCAGTTTTGCAGGAAGTAAAATCTGAGCTTGCCAAGTCTGCTCACTCAGCTGCGGCCGCTCGGCATCCCGAATTCCTGCGCCCGCTAGCAGGGGGTTACGTAACAGGCACACGCTGGGTCTGTGACTTTTTTTTCTATACAGAAAACCAGAAATGAATGAGTGTGATGTGGCAGGAAGCAGCTTGTATGAAAGGCACAAATGGAGATTGAAAGATGACAGTAATATGTTTTCTGTACTAAGTTAAAGCAGTGAAATACTCGCTCTCGCTTGAGCAGCAACTCTAGGGTCCCTGAGGCTGGCTTTAAAAGGTATAATGAAGTAAACCTCAAAAATTGCATGGTCAATTTGTTTGACAGCATGAGCTTAAATTACCCTAACAGCTGGTCTAAAAACTGTTCTCTTAAGAGAGAGAGACAGAAGTGTTGAGGCAGCTGTCTGTCTTTTTGGAAACATGATGATAAAAGCAATAGGGTTACGATAGTAACCCCCTCCTGCAAGGAGACGAGCAGTTAAGGTTCGAACCACTGTCGGGCCCTGAGTGTACCAATGGCCCAGACCAGCCTCTCCTGGGGCTGTTTCAGCTCAGGCTTTGCTACTGTGCCTGTCTCCAGCCCTGGCCTTGCCTCCTGGCTGGGTTTTGGGTCTGTGTTGTGGTCTTGTCTCCAGCTCTGTCCCTTTTTACTACTGACTGGACCCCCTGCGCAGACCCTGGACACAGTTTATATCCCTTTTGCTTTATCAAGGACTGCTGATGTGCCAGCACTCAGCTCTGCCTGTCTTGTTTCACATGCTGCAAGACCGTGTCTTGTCGGTGAGGGGGCTGTCTGCACTGTGGTCACCTTGGCTCCTGGCTCACATACCCTGATGGAGCAGCCATGCTCCTGCTGCTCCCTGGCATGCTATGCTTTACTGGCCTTCAGCGGACATTTCCTGGCTGCTGACTGGCAGCCAATGCTCATGCTGAGAGGCACTGGACAGCTGGCACATAACCATGCATACCACCTCTGCAGGAGCGTGCCCGCTGAACTCTCCTGTGCTTCATCAAACTGCTATGGAAGCTGAGGGAAATGAACTTCATCCTGAGCAGGATGGTGCCATTCATGCAACTCAAGGGGTAACAAGACTTTTCAAGGTGCCTGGCTGTGCGTGTACTCAGACTAAGCTGATTGCCAACATGTTTCCTGACCTCTCTTTCCAGGTTGTGTCTTTTTCCCCATGTACTGAGGGCATTGATTGCCTCTTTATGTGAGCTCAAAGTTTTGTTTATCAAATTTCGTGTTGTAGAGAGGACCAGACCAGGCCGATGCTCAGTTTCGTCAGTGTTCTTCCTATGGTGAGTTACCAGGCTTTAGGGCTCTTGCTGCAAGTCTGAATCTTGCTGATTGTTGAGAAGTATTTTATAGCCTGTGGTGATATTTGGAGCCTTTCAGGTCTCAATAACTATAGTGCAGATATCTTAGACTTGAGCAAACAGAACTTTTAAGCAAGATGCCTGTCTTGGTTTCCCCCAAAAAAGAGATGATACAAGGAGGAAACTTCTTTATTTCCTCTATACCAGGTGTGAAAGTTGGGGAATGCTTGATCTCTGATGACTAAGGTTGGGACAGTTGTGATCTCCTATGCTAGATGCAAAATGACAGTTCCTGTGTACTTTTTCTAGCATCAACAACCTAAGGGTGGGGTGGGGAAAAGGCTGGCAAACAAGCAGGACAGACTGGGATGCTGCCTCCACCCCTGCTGCAGTGGAGGGTGAGGCTGGTGGTGTGGGTGCTAAGGAGCAGACTGTGCTCTACTAAAACCTGGTGGTGTGTGCATCTTCACTTCCCTCCTTCCTGCATACTGGCTGGCCCTAAATGGCTCTGCCCCAGAAGGCAAGACCTCCCCTGGCAGAGCCCCCCTGAGCCTTGGCAGCTCTGTGCTTACCTGCCAAGGTCGTGCTCATGTATCATAGGCCCCTAAACCAGGGTCTGCAGCTCCAGCAGCACAGCAGTGGCTGGGCTTCACCTGGTTAATACTATCTAAAATACAGCCTGTGTTTTGAAAGGAATATATAGTAAAATTTCACTAAAAACCAGCTAATTCTGAATGGAGGTGTAAGATGGTCCTTTCTAAAAATTAACTAGAGATAGGAGGTGGGGGGGAGGGGAACAGCTTGCCTGTCCTGTAGCATTAGAATCAAAATACAAAAAAGGTGGAGGCGAAGTAGGCCATAATTAATTTACCAGGATGCTCTAGCTCTCATTTCACTTCACTACAGTAATAGCTAAATGAAAATCCAGATAGTGTCTGAGCACATGAAGAAATAAACAGTTCCTGTGTATTTCAGAGAAGAGTGAATTCCACATTGCTGGGGTTCCCAGTGGTTCCTCAGTTTACTTCGAGATGGTTGTTATCAGAATAGTACATTCTTTAAAGATGAACTAAACTTGTTTTTATTTATACTCCTACATCATCAACACCCTAAGCAAGACACTTTGTAAACTTTTCTTGTAGTACAGTTTTATAATGAGAAAAACATGCTAAAATATATGTATGAAATTTAGGTCATGAGGTACCGCCCGTATATGGTGGGGTAAATTCCCTGGTTCCTCTAAAAGGATTGTTAACCTGATGCTGGAGAACTCTGTTGCCTCAAGTACTGCCCCATCTGAGAGATCACTTAAAAACTATGGCTCTCTAGGGATGAGGAGAAGTAGTATCTTACACACTTCTAGCACTGTTTATTATTATGAAAACTAATGGAAAATCAGATCTGGAAAAGATATTATACAGTTTCTGTGCCACTAGAAATACGGCAATCTTATAAAGTATTTTTTTCTGCTACAGATCTCCTGTTCCTTTCCTTGTGCTTTGCTGTGGGCTTTCTATACAAAAGTGGTGGAATCTGTGTGAAAACTCAAGCAGCACTTTGGTCCTTTGCACTGGCTGAACCAGGCTGTTGATAATTTTTAGGCCTGATTTTAAAATCTTTAGTAGAATATTTAATAGAAGGAATTTTATAAACTATAAATGAAACCATTCCCCAGTACACTTAAGTGTTCCATGTTGCATATATTTCTATCTGGGGCAGATTCCTGTTGTTCAGATTGCCTCCATTTACATGTGTGCATTTGTCCCTATGATGGATGGTCTTATTTTGTGCCACTAAAGTTTTGGGGAACTGGTCTGTTTCAGCAAAGTCAACCAGGTAGGAGAGGAAGAATCTGCACATATCACTGCAACTCTCACACGTGAAGGGAGTAAATTCATTTAATCTTTTAAGAGACAAGCTTAGGCTCTCTCCCATAAACTAGAATTTTATTTTTTTTTTAACTGTGGCAAAACTTGAGCATCTTCTGACCCTCTTACCACTTTTCCCAAGTGATGTGCATCTGCAGCTTTTTGAAAAAGAAAACTGTAAGAAAGAAGCACTTTCAGTGTAACTTGATTGGCAAGTCAGTTGCTGTGTATCTGGAGTGCTAGCAAAGGATCTCTGTGTCAGTTTGTCTTCATAGTCAATAACCTTATGTAGGAATATGCTCATTTATTCACTAACTGCTTATGTACCTCTGGCATAGACTTTTTTTTTAACCAGTAGATCTTGCAATCTGTTTCACAACCACCCTTGTCTCCTATATGTGTTGCTTGCCAACTGTAGTTAGTGGACTGAGTTTTGTAGACAATGCATGAGCATATTCTCTATATATGTCCTAATTCTGGCAAAAGCTGTATTATTCAGGCTTTGCTGTGTGCTATGTTTCTGTATGAAATCCTAGCATGCATGTGTGCATTGAGATGGCTGTTGGAAATGTATCTTTAAAGCTTCATTGCAAGCCAGAATATTCTGAAACTTGGCATACTGCTTTTGGAGTGGGTGCAGTTCATTTAGTTAAATCTGGGTCTGCCTCCTGCTCTCTTTTTATAGCCCAGGTTCCCTGGGGTAGAGGGAAGTACCTAATTGCAAATCTGTCTTGCCAAGTAGTTGGCAGCTAGAGCTTCCCCCCACGGTGGAGTTTGTCTCTAAAGCAGATAACGTCCGTTTGAAATAACCTGATGCTTTAGGCTAGCAAAGGGCAAAGAGTTTTGAAGAATCTCCTGACAATATTCCAGAAGCATTTGGCCAAGGCTCTCAGACACATGGTCTGAATCCTGGGATTGTCCTATGCTAGGACAGGAGTTGGACTTGATGATCCTTGTGGGTCCCTTCGAACTCACAACATTCTATAATTCTATGAATAGTTTAGAGATTAAACAGAAGTATTTGTAACACACGTATTCATTTCTAGACACTATGGATACAATACTTCAGCGTAATTGAAAAGAGTGTCTTGTAGCCATCTTAACTCTGTTTTTCACCTCCTTTTGTGTTTTCATCCTTGCCCACTATTGGTTTAATGTGGCATTTTAGGATTGTTGAGTCAATAATCAGGTTATGAAAACACTTTGTACCTGTGTAGCACACAAATATATATATATATATATATTTAATTTTCAAAAAATTTACATGCTTTATTTGAATCAACTACTTTGCTAGAGTTTGAGAAGCACTTTTATGACTTTGTGTGTTACAGAAATCTGGCATCTGAGTCAGTGTTTGCACTATGTGCATACCAAGGAGCACATATCAGTGGAGCAGAGGTACCAGCAGAATTGAGGGCCTGCAGTTGCTGCTATTCAGTCCTGTAAATCTGCAATACTGCAGAGTCAGCACAGGCCCTGCTTGAGCAGAAATCTAAACATCTGTTTAACTTTAAGCATGTACTTAAGCTTCTTTGACATGAGCTGCTAAGTAAAGGGGGTGGTTTTGTTTTTAATCACTGTTCTGAGTGCTTTTTTCACAAGGTTATGCTTAGAAAGCACTTTTCAAGCAGGATGGAGTTTGTTCCCTAGTTTCAGCCTGTCTTGCATAGTGGGGCAAGATGTAGGTATCCAGTCTGAAAATTGGTCGCTTCCTTTTCTTTCTTTCCATACATTAGGTTTGCAGAAGGGGGAATGTTGGGCTCCCCAGCCTAAGGGGGAGCTGTAGTTTTTTCATGTAAGTCTCCAATCTAGTCAGTAAAGGGATGGGGACTGCAGGGCTTCTGGGTGCACACCTGCCCCAGCATACAAGTAGCCTACATAATGCTTAGTGTTGTCTTACTGCTTTCAGACAGTCGTGTGTTCAGTAATACTTCAGTGCGTAGGCTGACCAGTATTCATGCAATTATCTGAAGGACACTGGCTGTGAAAACTTGCAGTGAGCTTGTTCCTTCTCACTCCTCCAAGCTATGAAAACAAATGCCTCTTTCTTTTGGGCAGAATTCTGTTCTCATTTCGTTTTGTTGCTGCTCCTCCTGTGTTTCCATGTCATCTATTTTCTTCTTGGTTTTGCCTATCTAGATTCTTTCTGTACTCATGCTGGTTATTAGCTGGAATAGTCCGTGTACATATATTCTATGTATTATTCTACAAAAAAGTTCTGAATTAGAATCTCGGTTGTCTTAACTCTTACGAGAGAGAGAGAGAGAGAGAGGTCAAAGAGAATTTTTATTAAGAACTGTGCCTGAAACTGCTTGGAGGAAATTACATTCTTGTCCTGACACTGATGAGATACCTGAAAAGTCACTGGCAAAATCACACTAGTCTGAAGCCTTTTGGTTGAGCTGTTCTCTCAGACAGTGGAAACTGTTACTTTGTTCTACCCAAATGAAGGAACTCACCTTAGAGGTCTCTGCTGGCTCTTTGTTCACTAGCAAGTTTTGGAAGAGTTGTTAAAGATCCTTTCTGTGCTTAGGTCTCGTATATTTAATTATATGTTATAAATTTGATAAACTCATTTCTGGGAAGGACAATGCAGAAGTCGAAGCGGGGAGAGGTGAGAAACACCTTTTGCTTATTGCTGTCAGAAAGACTTATTTCTGAACCAAGGGAAATAAAGCTTAACAACAAATGGCATGTTTCTGTTAACTATGTGGAGCAGTTCAAGAAAAAAGTCAACCCAGTGTAGAGGCGCAGACCAACAGGAAGACCTCCCTCCATCGGAGTGGGGGGATGTTAATGACTCAGTACAGTTTGTTTGATGGGAATTGGAATTTATTGTGGTATCTGGTAGCATCCATCTTTCAGTTCTTCATCTGTTTTGATAAGGAAAAAATCCTGTGCTGCTGTATCCAACTCTGTTCCTCCTGATAAATAAGCCGCATATCTTTAGAAGCCATCTATTACCCTGTGTTTGTCAGTTCTATAAACTGGAAAAGATTAGTGGCAAGAGAAAGGGGAGGGTGCAGAGCCCAACGGCATCAGGAAGGCAGCAGGCTGCTCCCACTGAGCCAGGGTGGGTGGACAGGGGGACGCCCCAGCAGGGCATTTCCCTGCTGCTGCCTCCACACCTGCAGCTCTTGCCATGAAACCCTGCGTGGCCCCAGGCGTGAGGAAACACCCACGCGCAGTGCTGTGATTTCTCCGGGTTTGGGTAGCTGCTGGAGCTGATTATTTGGACCAGTGTTAACTGCTGAAGAATGATTTCTTGTGCTGGGCCAGAAGTGCAGTCCTGGTAACCACCACCCTGAGGTCCTGCAGCCAGCAGCACTGCTCCTTGCTCAGTCACATGGAGCACTTTACACTGTGCCAGCTGCAGCGCTTTTGGGAACATGAGTTGCCTCTGCCCCAAACACTGAAACTACCCAAGGTAGCTTAGCACTACATCCCTGCTTTCCTCCATCCCTTCCTTAGCAGACTTCCAGAAAGCAGTGGGCGTGGGATGCCTGCCATCCAGGCACATAGAGCTAAAAGAATGAGCACAACCATCTAGAGCTGACTTAACCCCAGCCTCAGCACCTGACACTGCTTTTTGAAACACGTGAATGAGGGTGTGAAGCCATCTCGGGGCACTGCTGATCAGAGCTGTCCTGTTCTCTGAGAGGTGAGCACTTCTTTCCTGCTGTCTCTAATGATTCCAGGTGTGCTTCTTGTGTTACCTGAATTTTTCTTTTGACCTCTTATTTAATGTAGCCCTGGTTTTTACAGAAGCCTTTCTCATACTTTCCAATAAAATCATGAGGAGGAATTACTTTCCAAACTCCAGTTTGTTGCACTGAAAGATACAAAATAGACCTGCAGGGATTAACTGAAACAACATGTACTTGGCTGAATCACAGCACCGAATTTCTCCCCTGGATATTCTGAGACTTCTTTGAATGTTGCAAATGAGCATTACACTTAGGCTGATACTAGCATTAGGGGATGAGTGATGTTAATATTTGAAAGTTGCATGGTAAATCTAATTTTCAGGTTTGCATGCCAAAGCTTAGCATGTCCTGATGCACTTAAAACTGACATATAGATGTTGTAGCCACAATTTAAATGTGTGATATGTCTCAGCATTTCATGGCCCTGATACACAACTATTATGGGATTAAAACAAGTGAGCTATAAGCATGATGGTATGGCTGCCTCTTTTGAGTAATTAGTACATGATAGAACAAAACCATCTCACAAACTGTGATTATCGTCAGTCAGCACTTGAAAAATAATTGGTTTGGTGGAGTAATTTTAAGTTTTTTACCTTAGATTTTACTGGGGGGCTGTAGGCAGTGAAGCATGTCCAGACTGTACTCTCATGTCCAATGATCAGTATGTAGTCCTAAAGTGGTGTGAGAGCAGGAGCTGCATGGTTCAACAGCAATCAGCTGAAGTGGCACAATAATATCCTACCAAATTCATTAGGATCCAAACCAAGTAGAAACAGTAGGTTTTATTAATCAGTTTTATGTGCTCTATGAAATTTGTAGGTGATGAATCTTCATGGGAATGTTTCAAGGAAAAGCGCTCGATCAAATGTAATTTTGTAAGCTCTGAAAGAAGGCCAGGGAATGGAGTTCTGGAGCACTGTTGATCCAGTATATTTGCATCCATGTCCAAAATAATTTACCAGTGATTCTGGAGTCCTCATTTTGCTGGCTGTTGGGAAATTTACCATATCTAAGTCATAATGCATCAAATTAAATGAATAATTGATTTTTAGCAAACAAAAAGCATAGCAATCAGGAGGTAACTCAAAACTCTCTCCCGTCCCAGAATGGGCTGCCTGTAAGTGAATATTCCAGAATATTGTGATTTTTTTTTTTTTTACAAAGACAACTGGGGTAAATACCTATAAATTCAAACTACATACTGTTTTTTTTCAATGAAGCAACTGTAATAAATGTGACTCAAGTTACAGAGCGAGTTGCAAGCAGGCTTGCAGAGAACATATGCCAGACTGTCCATGTGAAGGATCCCAGCAGGCGACAACTGCTTGGCTGTAAGTTGCATGCAGGACAATTCTGTGCCATGGTGAATTGTCTGTGGCAAACTACCCTAGTTCAATGCATTAAAAGTACTAAATGAACAAAAAGATCCCTGATCTGAGTCTTGTACCCCCCTGTAGTAAGTCAGCTATCGTAGTCCCCTCACTTCTGGGTTGTGGAGGGAGCTCTGTGAGTACCTAAGGCAGCCCTTGTGAGTGGGCTGGCAATCAGGAGACAGAAGAACTTTTTGAGGAGCTTTGAAAGCAAACTTGGAGCAATTTTTATAGCTGAATATGAAGCTGGTGAAGGAAAAATAACAATTTTTTTTATAGAAGCAAGAAAAAGGCTGGCTGTAGTATTTTCTGTCCTCCAAGTTCAGTGTTACTGTCTCACTTCAGCACTTCCTCCAGTCTAAGATAGACAGGTGCCCAGACACATAGTGGAAACTTCAGCAGAAGTTAGACTTCCTCTTTCATTTGAAATTGGTATTCCCAGATCAGATAAGACTATGAGCAAGAAAAACAAAACGCTACAGAGAACTCTAGAATTTCTTACCTACACTGCCATTTCCAAGCGAGGGGTTTTGATAAGGAAACTGAGATCTTTGAAACAAGCAAATGGACAGTAGAACAGAAGTAGGACTTGAGAGGACTTGCATGACAACTGGAAACAGAAATAATCGGTGGTTTGCATATAACACACAGTAATGTTCAAAGCAGCAGAAGAATCATTAAAGACAAATGCCTTACTGCAACACAGAGTGCTGGAATCTGATACTCTGGTAGGATTTGTTGGGAGAGGTGGTGAGAGGAGACAGGAATGGAAAGTATGGGAGAGATTTATCAATGAGTTGCCTCCTGCTAGACATGACCTGTGGCTTTATTAAACCAAGTTACATAACCTTTCATCACAAAAAGTTAATTTTCTTTAAATATTCCAATTGTTAGGCTAAATCCCTACCTCTTCACACTAAGAAGCAAAACTGATTAGGCATTATTTGTTACAAGTAGCTTGTTTATGCCATAGAAAAGAAATGGATCGAATGGATACCTTGAGTAAAACACTTCTTAGCAGTAGTATTTTTGAAACAAAGGTATAATTAGGGCTTAGATTAAAATCTAACTCTTCTAAAAACCATGGAAGAACTTTATGCAAGAAAGCAAATAACATGTAACAAACCCACTGTCTTCCCTGACACATCCCCACAGGAAGATATAAGTCTTTCCAGAAATGGAATAAACAATACTCTGGGGATACTCAGGAATGCTTATTGTAGTTAGTTTTTAAGGTGCTACAATAAAGCATTATATAGGGACAAGATTTTTGCACCTTCAAAGGACATGAAAGTAAAAAGGACCAAGTCAGAGACACAGAATAAATTATACAACACGTGCATTTGTAAGCCCTTGGGTATCCGGGTTATGCTGTACCTTCCTATTTTTGCACCTTCAAAGGACATGAAAATAAAAAGGACCAAGTCAGAGACACAGAATTAATTATACAACACGTGCATTTGTAAACCCTTGGGTATCCGGGTTATGCTGTACCTTCCTGATGCAAAATACCCAATTTACTGGACCTTAACCTCATTGGTACCAGAAATTTTTGGTTGCCAGAGTAACAAAACTCTATATGCTGGCCTTCATAAGCGTATGATCAAAGGGACTATCCGATTTCCACCCACTCTGCACAGGCTGCCAATTGGAATATTTACTACCCTTTGAGTTGGCCAGCCAGGAACACAGCAACAAAGTGAGTATGAACCACATATGTGCTGCCACTGACCTGGTACATGTTCCATCTTCTGGAAAAGATACAAGAGGAATTTGAAGTGAACATGCTGTGGCCTCATTAGTAGAAAAATTAATGATGTGCTTTTAAAAAAAAAAAAAAAAAAAAAAAAAAACAACCCCCAAACCCCTAAACATTTTACACCTATGCTGCAGTAAGAACATTGCTTGAGTAATGCCTCAGAGATTGTCCTTGCTATACGCCTACCAACTGAAATATATTGTTTCATTATAGAATAGGAATTCATGAAGCTATTAAGTACTAACTTCCTTTAAAATGCTGTTGTTCTACCAAGTGCCTTCAATGATTAGTTGTCTTCTCCTCATAGCCAAAGTGTCTTTAAAATGTGGTGATAAATTGAACAAATGGAGAAAACTGGTTTAGGGGGGGGTTTTTTACTTCTATTGTCTTGTGCACTCTGCCTTCAGGAGATAGGAAACTTTCAGGTGTGCCCTGCTAAATGCAAACACTTTACTTTACACAAGTCAACTAGTTCAGAAGAGGAACATACCTCTTCATCACCAACAAATATTTGAGGCAAGCTCCAAAGATTTTTTTCTTTGTATTTTGCTGACTAGTAGGATGTAATGGTCAGAAAGATGCTAGGAAAATAAATCATCATTGTAAAGGAAATATATTTTTGCTTGGCAGTCATATCCAAAATGCTTCCCTGTAGCCAGAACAGATTACAAGGCCCCTCCCGAGTTTGATGTGTGTTTTATTCCTGCAAAACCACAATGCACTGATTGCTAGATTGGCTGTGTCAGGGACGCCCTGGAATGAAAATCTCCTTCACGTTCTGCCTTAAGATGCAACACAGCTCCTGACCAGAGGAACTTGGCTGGATATTGGGCAGTTATGGAAACACTTTAGGATCCCATCACACCAGGTGGCCTCAAGAGGCCATTCAGGATTCCGGGGAGCCTTTTGCACCTGCACAGGAAGTCTTGGCTGTATATTGGTTCCACATTGCTTTTACTTTCTGAAGAGCAGAGAATATGTAAACTCTAGATAAGGCAAGTACATAAAATAAGGAGGATCCTGAATATTCTCAGACAGAATATCAGTCTCATTTAGTTTCTCATCCACATCGTATTTTACTTTAACACTTTCACTGAATCCAATCTCAAACGTGATAGAACTAAAAACTCAATAGAATTTAGAGTTTCATTTATCCCTCACTATCAGTATTATCCAGAAAAACTTTGTTGCTGTTTTGCAGGTGTTTCCCCAGTCAGGCTTATAAGATGCCCTCCTGTTTCCTAATTATCATTTACAACTAGGAAAAATAATCATAAACTTAACACATGCCAGTTTCCTCACCTAGCCTGCATTAGCAATAAAAACAAGCTAGCTTTCCCTATGCTAGTTACACAGATGTATTCAGATTTGCTCCCAGCATTCTGTTCTCAGGATTCTAGGTATCAGTTTCTCTTAATTTTTCCAATTCCATTCTGCTTTTTGCTGCCATTTTTGGTTTCTTTCCAATTTATTAATATCCTTGTCATAGCATGGTGTCCAGAACTCAACAGTAATCCAGCCGTGGCCTCACAATGGCTAAACACGTGCTGCAGCAATGTAATTTCTGAGCAGCTCTCATGGTAGGAGAGTCACATTCAGTTTATAAATGTCTCAAATCGTGTAATTAAAGTTTAAAGGAATCTTGGCACTTGGCTCTTACCTATGGCTTTGAGAGACTCTTAGAACCACGGGAGAGAGCAGCAGAAAACTCAGTGGCAATCTCTGCTTACTTCTAGGGTTTTCTTGCTGCATTCCTTATTTTTTTTCTCTTTTTTTTTTCTCTTTTCATTGAGAGCTTATTGCATTTAACTTTTTACTTCTGGCTTTCACTCTTTTGTAGAGTGCTACAAAAAGTACTTCATAAGCATGTGCTTGTTCAAACACATTTTTCTTTTCTCTTTAGCCTTTCCCTGAAAACAAACTTTCCAGGTTTTAAATAAATAGCTATCTGGAAGAAGGAATAACAATGTGTTCTTCTAGCTTGTTATGGAATATACTGAGCTTAGAATTGTTCCTTACAGAATTTTATTTACCCTTAATGTTTTGGTAAAAACATCATTAGCAATGATTTTCCCTTTTTGGCTATTAAACTTAGGCAGTGGTTAATTGTTGTAGTGCTGCAAGGAGCTGCTCAAAGGTGTGGTTAGCAGGAAAGCTTAAAAAGCTGAAGTCGTTCAGAAAGTTCACAATAGATAGTTGACATATTTTTGCTTGTTGTCAGCTAGTGCTCTCATAAGACCATGAGTGAACGTAGGAGGAAACAATACATCTGCAGACACTGGCAGACAGCATTGCTTGCCAAATTTGGCCACAGTTCCTTTAGATAAATAATTTCTCAGTGACGCGCTGTGTTGAAATTATATAAACAGCAAAAATTACTAAGACCTGGGCCCCAGGGTCTTGTGGGTTTCAAGATTTTCTGCAATCAATATTCTGACATCTGCAAATATTTTTCTCTAACAGCTGATGCCAGGAGCAGAGCAACATTACCATCGCTTTCTATGTGTCCAAGATTTCGAATATATTGAAATAATGTCTCTACAGCCCCAGCCCTGGTCAGGACCTTTGCGCTATCATAACTACCAGGTCATACGAGAAGGCTTATACAAAAGTTATCAAAGCAGCAATCTTTCCTCAGAATGGCTTGTAACCTCTTACAGCAACAGCTCCTTCAGCTGTTTCAAGAAACATACATGCAAAAACACTGTATTAAGTTTCAGTCTCCAGAATTAGCAAGGGTTTTAGAGTCACTTCTGCTAACATAATGTAGCTTACTTTGCACGTTGAATGTATGGGGTGAGAAGTTAAGGTTGTTTTTCCTACTTAAGACCAGAAAATAGCTAGCTTCAAACTTTGTGGTAAGCCTTCCCTGATGACTAAGATACTTCCACCATGAGAATCATACACACGAGCTATCTGAAAAGTGTTTTCTATCACTGATGAATTTATGCAGGAAAGAAATGTGCATAGTTCTTCCTGATCAGAAACATTCCACAGGAAAAACTTACCTGACTAATTTTTATAGAAGCATCTCTAGACAATCTTCTGAAGGTATAAAAGCAAATCCTTTATTAAACAGATACTCTTTTAAAAAATCAGTTTCCATAACAAAAATTAAACATATCCATGTCACACGAGACATTCTGAAGGCAGTAGTTGTTGAATATTGACAGCTACCCACGGCATTGAGGAAATATGGCCTATGCACAATGAGTAACTGCATTTGTTACTATTGCCTAAGTAGGAAAGACCAGAAAGGAACAAAAATGTACTTTTAAAACAGTTATGCTTTTTCTTTTGATGAGAAAGAACCTCCAGCACCTGACCCCTCCTCCAGCAACACTCCCAAAGTAATACTGTTCTCTGATAATAGTCTGAACAAAATTAACACACTTGGTTCCATTCTCAGTCCCCTCCGTGTACTAATCAGGAACAAAGCAAAGATATACAAGTATGGGGAAAAAAGTCTCTCAAGCACTTTCTCATTTCAGTCATACCTTAAGGCAAATTTGTAAATTTTAAGGGAATATCTCAAGAGTTAAGCACAGAGCTTGTGAAACTCTTTCTTTGTAGTTTCTGATCAAAGTTAACTTTCTCAGAGAACAGGTATGCACAGTAATAACTCCTCAGAGGTGTCTTGGGGTAAGACCATGTTAGTTATGTTTATGTAATTTTTACATCTGCAAGTATTTCTTGAAGTGAACGTACATTTGCAGTCCAACTGTACAAGACAAAATTTCAGTAGTTCTACACACAGTGTGATGGCATTTCAGTGAGTGTAAATGTTGAGGGCAACAAAGTAAAACTACCTAAGTGCCTCATTTCCACATAAAATATATGAAAGCAGTAATAGAATATGGTATGCTCTCAGAGTCTCATGTCTTTAAAAAAAGGATGCAGCAAAGCCTCTTTTGCACTTATTCTTGTTGCAGGGTTTAAGTCTAGTAGCTTATCAAGTAGGTCATATGCTTCATTGGGAACCTGATCCCATCCTTTCATGTCTGTTGTCTTCATTTCCACAGTACCATCACCTCCCTGAAAGCTCTCTAAGTCTTGAATTTGTTTTCCAAGTGTCTCAGGAGCAGACGGTTTGTCTACTGTCATTGGCAAAGCTGAGTCATTTACAGACTTTTTGGGCACCTCACCCTGGGATCTCTTAGAGCTGCTGTTTGTTCCTCTCAGCTTCTCACAGAGGGTTCGTAAGTTTTGTGCTGGGACAACTTGGGTACACAGAACTGATTTACCTAGGGAAAAAAAATACAGTAAGTGACACTTTATTATACTTTCTATGCAACTGCAAATTTAGTACCTTGAAGTGTAACCAGCTTTAAAAACAAAAAAACCCACCAACCTATCAAAAAACCAAATCCAGCCCTCCCACTCCTCCAAACCAGCCATGTTTTACAGCAATAGCCCCAGCAAGTCAGAAGGTAATAGTCCCAGTTCTGCTCAGAACAAAGCTGTTTGGGTTTGTTCATGAAGTCATGTAGTGACAGGTTGTCACCCACCCCACACACCATCTTTTTGCATTTCACTGTAATCTTAACAGAACTGAAGAAAACCAGATACTCTGATTTTACACTTCTGTCTGGAGAATGAAAATCAATGCCATCAGTTACACTTCCAGGTAGTGAGTGCTGCAGCATTTGGATTGCAAACAATTAGGGGAATGGTTATTTTAGTTTTTGCTGTGTTCTGTGGTGGTGCTGCTTTTGTTTATTTAAACAGGCCGTCTGTTGGTTTTTTGGTGGTGTTTTTTCTTTGGTTTTACTAGCCTATCTTGAGGGGGGCAGAAAAAGCAGGGTTTACATCATCTAAATATTAAGCTATATTGACTTAAGCCTCCAAGGGCAAGTTTTGCAGGAATAGAAACATTGCCTCAAGAATTCTAACCAAATGCCAGTAGAAAACATTTAGTTGGCATATTTCACCTCAAGTGGCCCTGACTTACTGACAGGCAGTAGACAGGCTGGGAAACCTACGGCATGAAGTACTCCATACACAAATTATAAAAGATAGAAAAATACAAAACTTAAACCTCTGTATACAGAGACTAGTACATTTAGTGTTTTACATGTAAAAAGTGTGATTTGCCTTCAATATGACTCCCAAACCTAAAAATACATCTATATATAAAAAAGAAAAAAAAAAATCACAGATTGTAAGTCACTGCATTAAGCAGCAGACCAAGCACACGCTTTCCCCTTTTCCCCATAATTAAGGTTTGCGTACCAAAAGTTTTAGCAGCCTGAATGGTTTCTCTGGATCCACGAACTGTCATGATTTGTGCCAAAGCAGTTAAATCATCACTTGCTTTGTAAAATGGATACCGTCCACTGAGCAGAGAAAGGAATATGATTCCTGCAGACCACATGTCAATTGCTGCAATTGAAAACAAATTTAAGTCATAACTAAACTCACAATTTCATCACAAACAAAATCACAACTTTCTTTAAAAAGAAATCAAGACCTGAAAAGTTTCTATCACAAAAAGTTATGTTCTGAAGTACTTGCTGACTTTGGTCATATAGATAACACTTCAGCAAACAGTGGAAATTATTATAATTAAATTGAAGATTAATTTCCTGCTATGATGCAGAGGGAGTGTTTAAGCTTTTCCATAGAATTTTTCATATGAGTAGTTCCATTAACTAGCTAAACATAAAATGTAACAAAACAATGTCTGGGGTTGTTTTACCCAGGGAGATGTGAGGGGGTGAAAAACTGGTTAGCTCTGATACTTATTTAAGTTTGCTTCATATGAAGAAAAACTTATATAAAGATCATAAATAAAAAAATAATTCACAAATGAATGCAAACCTGACTTTGTCTGGGACTGAGGCTGCCACAGTTTGGTGGTACTGAAAAACTTATCTTACTACAAACTTTGTTCCTCTGTAAGATGAAATCACTTGACAAGATAGCCAGTTTAAGAACTGTAATAGAAGTTATTCATCGCTTTCATTGTGTTATCAAGAGTACAGAGAGTACTCTGGGGATAGATGCCAAAGTATGATGGAAACTTTAATACTGGAAGTTATGAGAATACCTGTCTGCCATAATTTTTTGGCTCACTAAGGTGCACATTTTGAGAGATGGCAAAGAAAGTGAAGGAGAGAGTCTGAAGGATTCTCAAACTCTAAAGAGAAAAATTAACAGTTGGGAAAAAAAGCTGTAGTTATCCTACTTCTCTTTAAAAAAAAAGGTAGTAAAATAGGCAGTAATTAATTTGAATATTTTAGTTAGAAACACTATTAGCACAGGGCTTTGGAGAAAAAAAAGTATTAAGTTGACATTAGCTGCAAAATCAGATTTTAAGTCTTTTATTAAAAAAAAAAAAAAAATCCAAGTTAATCGTTTGGCACAATTTACAGTGGAAAAGCTTTGTATCTTCATAGTTCCTGTAAGAGTTTTATTATTACTGTATCACTGCTGAAAAGATTGTACTATCTGTTTGAAGGGTTGTGCATCACCCCAAGTATGTGGTTGGGAAAGCTGGACTCATCAAGGTAAAGACCTTTAAAGATGTTTATTTACTTAACTCTTGCTGAAATTAATAGACACTTTATATCTGAATGGATAGTAAATCCTGGCCGTACAATTCTTGTACAGCTGGGATCATCAACAGAGTGCAAGATCCTGTGCAAAGACATCGAAATCATGATTCTTCTCTGTCCTTTTGGGAGCAGAGGGTCAAACCAAGTTAAAGGGTAACTGGACCTGTATAACGTCAACTTAGGAGTTTAGGTCGTATTCCCCAGGCGGAACCTGGGTCAGATGCGCTAAGGTAGCTCTGGACAGAGTCAGCTGGATCCAGCTGGCAACTTGGTCTCAGCACAGAGACCAGAACTAGTAGCGAGACTGGCCGGAATACAAGGAGGTGACTACAGCAGTCCCAGATGGAAGTGGACAAGATTTGTTAGTTCAAATACAACATAATCTCATAAATATTAGTATTAGTCTACCCTGTTCTAATTAAGGCCTTTATTGACATACTAGAGGAGCTCGGCACCGCTGACTCAGTACTTTCAGGGCTGTCTGTGCCACACCCAGGGGTTTCCAGATTCACCCGTATTTTCTGTAATCCTGCTCTCCGTTACCCTAGAGAACAGAAAACTGTCTGAAAGCATATTTAACACTAGCATGTGTCCAAGGTTTCCTAGGTATGTCTTCTTTCTGCCTAAATTCTGTCTAGACAGATTCAGAGATTGTCTAAACTTGTCCTGGATTTCTGGATGTCTTCTAGCCCATAAAGCTGGCTGTTACAGCACAGGCACAGTAACTCCAAACAGGCTGCCCTCCCTCTTGAAATCCCAGTTACCCCCACAGCACAGATATTGTTTCCAATAAAATTAAGCTATCTAGGGATAAGCTGATCAAGTGTATTGTTAAGACTGTTCTGAGTGTGTACACACACTTTAAGTACTGGAAGTTCACAATTTTCTCAAAGGGTATTCAGCAAAAAAGTGGCCAAAAATTGCTATTTTAAATCCAATTTTTGAGGACATTTGTATTTATCCCCCCTTTTCATAAGTCAAAACTCCTCGTCATACACCAAATATTTAACAAGTAAGTTTGCTTTTATTCGTCCTCCATTCTCCAGGTAGGGACAACCTTTCCCAACCTACTCACACCAACTAATGCATTACCCATCCCTCTGCTCTGCCCTGATACTTACTCAGACTACTGAAACTTAATTTGATAGTTTTTAACCCCGAGAAATTAAAAATTTAGTAAGAAAAAACTATAACATTCACAGACCAGCTATTTAAAGCACTAGCAGAAAGGAAAAAGTCTGAAAAAAGTATTAACCAACACTTTCTAAGACACTTGCAATTATACCATTAACTACACCTGCTATGACAGCAAACTAGTGTGACAACCCATCTAGAAAAGTATAAAGTATGTCCTCTCCCCAAGATTTATTCAAGATTTTACTTGAATAAATAAGCCAATAAGCCAAGAAACTTGATAAAAATTACAGCTTTGTTTTCTTTTAAAACACATTGTAGTCAACTCCTGGATATGGCACTAACCCTCAAATGAATAAAGACATGTTCAAGTTTCAAACACAGGAAAAATATTCCTCACTTGTTCTTACTCTGAATGATAAACTTTTCATTAAAACCTGGAAGTGCTTGATAAGTTTTAGAAGGGATGATAAAATTAATATCACATATAAAAAAAAGCCCTCCCATAAAAAAGACAACATAATATGCATAAATGAGAAGGATCAAACGGTGAAAAAAGGCATTAGTTCCACTCTGTTGTGTAGTACCTGTGGTCTGAGTGGGGCACTTTGTTAACACTTCTGGTGCTCTGAATCCAGGTGTTCCTGCCCTGGGAGCAACTTGCTGACACCTTGTAAAAAGAGACAAATGTGTTTAGAGTATAAAACATAGATTAACTAAAAGGTGGGAGATTATAATTATTTTTCAGAAAACTTTCCAGAGTTCTCTCGTGTGGCTTAAAGTGCCCTCCTTCCATGGGTCACTGCTCTTTTGAGTCTAGCAAATTCCTCATGTTTCATACTTCTGAAATGAAATTGCTATCACCGCATTTTGACAGTCTGAGAGGGACACTGCAGATTCATGACTATGCCTAGTAAGCAGAATTCTCTGCATTACTCTGTTTTCCTTAATGTGTGGAAAAAAGGCAATAGTAGATCATTACCAAAACTAAGTGCAGAGGGATGGAGTTGAACAGAGTCATAAAGACTCTCTAACTTGTTTATTATTTAAATTTAAACATTATTTTTAACTGAACAAATACAAAACAGTCATGTTTCTTTTTTATTCTACATTTCTTGATTTCCAGAATCCAAACCGCTGGCATGATTTAGGCCTATTATATAACTACTAATGACAGACTGATGTATTGTCTTCTCCAAGTGTTGTAATTGACTCAAGTGATTTTGTACAATACATGTAGGTGGATAATTAAATACAACAAAAAATCTTGCTGCAGATTATGTGAACCAATTATTCCATGAATTCTGAGCTCCCCTTGTTTAAAAAGAGCATACTCTAGTGTTTTAAGGGTACGGATCAAATGCTATCTTTCACCTACTAAATCAGCTGTCTAGTAAATCTAAGTTTCTGACCTTGCTTGACAGCACAGCAGACAATTTTACAATGTTATCAAAGCAAATTACCTTGAAAGGCAAACACTGCAAACTCTATCCGTTGCGTAACAGTCACAGGTCAAGTTTGAGGGACAACCACTGGCAGCTTTCCTGGCTGCCCCATTGCTCACTGTTTTGGTAGAAATAATCTTCTTCTTTGTAACTAACTTCCTCGATGAAACATCTGTCACCTTTGATTGTTTTATGAGCTGCAATGTAGATATTTTAGAGAAGGTGACATATTTAAGAAGCTTCCCTTTACATATAGACAGGCCAGTTCTTAAAATACTAAGACTGAACGGGTGCTCATGAGCAAGAAGCTGCAATTTTAGAACAGAAGATAGCAAACCTTTTTAACAATATCACAACATCTATAAAACAGATGCTGACGCTTTCTAAACATCCTGATTTCTTCCCCTTTCCCTTCAGAAAACATGTTTCAATGTTTCCTAAAAACCAATATACATTAGATATTCTGGAGCTACAAGACAAGTATTTTTCATGTCAGTCTAATGTTTCAAGAATTATTTTGAATCAACATGAGAATAAAAAAAAAAGTATATGAAATGCCACAGCAACACACAGTAGTTGCACTACAGTAGGCACTAACTGTAGTTCTCCAATAAGATAATCACTGTTGGCCAAACCCTGTAATTTAGCTGGAGTTTCCCCCTTGTCATACTAAATCCTAATTACAAAAAGTGTAGAAAACCATTTATTACAAGATTTCTCCTCAGCTTCAACTTCAAAATAAAAAGTTTCACAAGCCAAGTATAACTTAGTTGCACAGATACACGTGTAAGGAAAACAGATTAATTTAGCATTCAAACAAGATCAGCGAGGGAGACAGCTACCTAAGTAGCTCTTTAAGAGTCTCAAAAGGAACTGAAGCAGAAATGAAAAATTTTTCAAGCTGTTCAGCAAAGACACACTTAATAATCTGCTCAAAAACTTTTAGTTCTATAGCATCCTGGAGTAGTGTCCAGTCTTACAGAACAACCAGTTCTATAATTTTTCAAATATGTAACAGATTGCTCTCACTGATGAGTCATATTTCTTACTTTTGTACTTGAGGTCTCTTGGTATGTGGAACTATAGACATTGAAATTCCTCTCTCCAAAGACAGAGCGCGGGACAGAATGGTGCACAGAATCCTCCTAAAATCCCAACAGAAAGGACAGTAAGGATCCTATCTAACACACAGTCAGCTGGATGAAGAAGACATGGTCTAGACAGAATAACAAACATGCTTCAAAACAAATCACACCTCAGGAGCATCCCAAGACAATCTGAATGTCATCTATACTTCATCTGTTATGCCACTAATTAATTAAACATAGATGAATAATTATTGGCTTGGGGAGGTGTCCACAGTATATGTCACTTAAAAAAAGATTTAAGGCTCTCTAAATAGTAACTCGTGCTAGAGTTGTGTACAGCCTTCAGCACTGTATTATATCTTACAGATAACGAGTGATGCCAGGAGGGTTACATAAAACTAGCCGCTTTGATAAGAAAACTGTGATTCTGTGCATCACATCAGGACCCTGCAAGACAGGCACACACAGCTTTTGTTCAAGTATTACATCTCCCCCTGTTGGATGAAGTAATACATTAAACATACAACAACATTAATGAAAAAGACTGAGAACCTTTCCTCCTCTTCCTTGTTTAATCTGCATTTTTGAAAGCGAGATGGACCGTTTATCAGCTGCTTTTGAGGCTGACAGTTGAGCTATCTGTTTAGGTGCTGTGACACTGACAGAAACCCCATTTCCTAAGGCTATGGTGGGAGTATTTTGCAAGCAACTTCCCTGCTGGTCTTCAGAATGGGCAGTTTTGAGAAGTTCAATTTTTGTATCAGGGGTTCCTTGTGCCAAGCCAAAATCTACCAAGGCATACCTGAAAGAGACAAATTTAGAATCAGGGGTCACAAAGTATCCACATCCATCAATTGGTTCAATTTACTATTCATTGCTTGTTTACTTATCTTTCATGTTTTACTCAGTATGTTGCTTATCTGTACTGCTGCCAGCATCACAGTCCTATTTTCCTCCTTCTCCTCCTCTCATCCTATCTCACCTATCCCCTCAATGTTTTTACTCTATACTCATCTTAATTCATTGTTTCTTGTCCCAAAATCTTCTCAGGTGCATACTTTCTCCCATGCTGTTAAAAAAATATTCCCAGCAACTTCTTCCTGGTGTTCTAGTCCTACAGCTCCGAACCTTCAGTCAACAGTCAAGAATAAGTGACTTGACCCTTGCAGGATTCCCATGGGAAACACAGTGAAGACAGACAAAACTAACAGTGCTGAGAGTATTGACAGACTTTGAGCAGTACTATTGGAATTCAGTCTTTAAACAGGTAAGACTGCATCAGTTCACATTCCAGATCTGTCTTGAAAAGAATTGTTTTTTGCTGCAACCAATCTAGCTGTCTCTGGGTGTCAGACAAACTCAATTCTATGGCATTCACACCCAAAGTAGAGATTAAGGCTCAAACAAATGCTGGAAGAGTAAAACAGTACAAATTAATTTTGACATGTTAAAAAAAAAAATAAAATCAGTATTCCTCAAATTTTTAAGCTTGTGGTTTGGCAAAATTTACAAACTTTCACTACATAGAATCATTTAGGTTGGAAAAGACCTTTAAGATTAACAATTCCAACCATAATTCTAACACTGCCAAGTCCACCACTAAACCATGTCCCTAAGCACACATCAACACAACTTTTAAATCCTACAGGGATGGTGACTCCACCACTTCCCTGGGCAGCCTGTTCCAGTGCTGGCAACCCTCTGAAAAAAGAGTGAAGAAATTCTTCCTAACCGAATCTAAACTTCCCCTGGAGCAACTTGAGGCCATTTCCTCTTGTCCTATCGCTTATTGCTTGGGAGACCAACACCCACTTGGCTACAGCCTCCTTTCAGTCTCCCCTCAGCCTCTTTTTCTCCAGACTAAACAACCCCAGTTCCCTCAGCTGCTCCTCATAAGACTTGTGCCCTAGACCCTTCACCAGCTTCGTTGCCCTCCTTCGGACACGCTCCAGCACCTTCGTTTCTCAATCATTCATAGCACAATACTACCCAAGACAACTACAGGACTGCTAGCACTGAAACAGTACCACTTTCTATAGATTTCAGCTCTTCACAGAAAAGCAGTATCTTGCTTTTTACAGTCTTTAAATATTGTAGCTTGCAGGGAAAAAACCCAACCCTACTAGTTACAAACATTAATTCAATGTAAGGTGAAAAGAGCCCAAATCCAGATATCTTATCTGTTATCAGTTTTACTCTATCCATGAGTAAAAATTTACAATATCAATCTATGTACCACAAGTCACCATCATTAAAAAAAATTAATGAAAAATTTTCATTAAAGAAAACCAAACTGATTTTATTGTTCTCATTCAAAAATGGAATACATTTACTGAATAGTAAAATCTTCATTTTTTTCAGGTACTTGTCATTCTATGACACAATTATTACATTAAGTATGAAAAAAAAATTCCTTTCTGCCTAACATCCCTAAACACAGAAAGAAAAGTTTTACAAATTAAACTCTTTTTTTAGCTTTATTACTTAAGCACATGTTATGCAGCTAGAAGGAAAAAAACCCCAAAGCTTAACTGACTGTGTTCTGCCAAGGCACGCATCCCCAGATGAGATCACAATATGGTCATTGGGACAGACTTACTCTTTTAGCCGCCTGTTGTAGAGAAAGTTACTGGGTTTGACGTCACGGTGAACAATACCGAAGTGATGAATGCGCCTCAATGCTTTAAACAGATTAAACATGTATTCCCTCACTTCTTCAAAGGAAAGAGAATTCAAAATGTCCTGAAAGATTATTTGGATACTGTAACTATGCAACTGCTTTTAATTAAAAAGTTTTAGTACACATAAAAAGTCTAGGACTCACCAAGAAGGATTCATGTTCCAGATATGGCATAACAATAACCACATGATCATTTTTCCTAAAGCAATATTTAACTCCCATAACGTTATCTTGTCCCCTAAAAGAAAAGTAATGTCAGAAGATGGACGTTTATGTTCCTTCGCTTCTTAAAAACATCAGTCAGGCTTTCTTTTATAATCTAATTTATATTTTGACAGCAGTCTTATCAGTAGTCAGTAGTTACGCTGTTGCATCTCATTGCTATGTTCCACTTGAGTTCTGCAATTTGCAGTGTGGGCTCTGCAGATTATTTGTGGGGCCATGGTTTGCAGTTACTGCTGTAATTAAATGTAGGTTCTAACCTTCATGATGCCAACTGCTTTAAGAAGGTGCTCTTCAACACCTTGTTGCTGGCAACAAGTATTAATTCCTAAAACCACATTTTCTGATTAAGAGATGATTTTTTTCCAAGCATTTCAGAACTGGAATTTTTTTTATCACAGAGGTACATGATGGGATTTCTCATATGGAAAATACAGCACCATCTGCAAACCGAGACTCACAGAAAAGGGCAGCCATTACAGGTAAGACACTCCATTTCTTATTTGCTTTTGACAAAAAGCATACACATTTCTGTGGTTAAAAAAAAGACAAGCAAAGTGCCAAAACTTAAAATAAATACAGAACAGTGAGACAAAGTTCAGCAATTTAGTCATGACAATCATATTTTTTTTTTGTTTATGTACCCTGCTACTGTGAGGCACTGAAGTTCAGCAGCAATTCGCAGAGGGTGGCTGGTTGGAATCAAGTGTTTCAGAGCCATTTTTTCCTCATATCCTGTTTGTAGTTGTGCTGTGGCCAAGTAAACAGAACTAAAAGTACCTGTAAAGAAGGGAGAAAAACACTGTCTTCACCATTTTTAATTAGGTCAATTCAGATTTTTACAGAAGTGATCTAACTGTTCATAATCCTGCAGCATACCTGATACTACATCAAAAGTAGATTCTAGAAGAAAAAAATCCTGTTACTTTTTTCTACTACTGAATTCAGTGATCTTGTATACAGGTTTTTTATGTCAGTAAAAATGCAAATGTAACACTGTCTAACTTGCCTGGGACACAGAGCTCTTTGAATGTAAATTTCCTGTCTTTGATTTGCTTTCTTGTTTAGGTAGCTTACTTTCATCTGACATCTAACTCTCCTCTCCCTACGATGTAAGTGGGCTATATAATGCTAATCTGGAAAGCACTGCCTTTACTATTCAAAGCACTCTGAAATTGCTACATTTTTCTTAATTTTGTTACCTTATCTATAAAGTAAGACTTCTCACATGATGTGTAACTTTACTATTAGTTTGCCCAGAGCATTATCACATAGACAGAACGTGACACTCATTTGAGAAAGGAGGTATTAAGACTGTACTGTAACTTACCCACCCATTTAATTTTAAGGATATCCTAATATACCTCTTAGGAAGTTAATTTATCCTAATGATCTGAGATATCTGAACATACAAGTTGAAGCATTCTTCCATATTAATAAGCAGTACAAATTACTTTTGATTACATTTTAAGTATTGTGTTTGAATCATGCTAGTTCAACAGTCTGTAAGTGCGCACATACATCAGAATGCCAGCAAAAACTTTAAATACTTCTTCCAGTCATAAAAAATAAAAAAATCTGGAGTCCCATAGATTCAGTAGAATTGATTAGAGCAAGAAGGGTTACAAAGTTGACCTAAGACATTATTTGTGGTGATGAGAACTGCTAAAACAAATGTGACTCCAGAGTGGAATCCTAAGTTGAAGCTTGTTTTCTCATAATGCTGCAGAATTGCAAGTAGTATTTTTTTTAAAGCATTGTTTGCTCCCAAGAGCAAGCTCAGGGTACTATTCATAACCAGAGATTTTGTTTAATTATACTAATTTTTTTATTGATGGGCAGAACTCCTTTTTTTGTTGTTGCTTTTTAAATTTTTAATTGCTGTGGTGAATGGAGTTGAGTTTTTTGGTTTGTTTGGGGTTTTTTTTGGGACAAAGACTTTTAGCTGTATAGCCTGCCACGACAGGTATTCCACCACAAAGCAGCCGTAAATCAATCCAGCTTCTCATCAGCATCTTTGTTTAAAAGTGTGGAGTGTCACAAAGCATTTCAGAGATCAAATAGGTGAAGTTCCAAAAAGTGTTGAAATCTTACACTCAGAAGTACCTAAGAATCTATTTATAGTCATGTCTAACCATTACTGAAGGTATATGCAACAGTATCTGTTGAAGGCAAGGTTGTACACAAGTGTTCTAAAATTTGATACTGTGTGTCTTAAAAAGGGCTTTTTTTTAAAAAAAAAAAAAGAATAAAACAGCTATAATCTCTTACTCTCTTCCTTCAGTTCTGCCCACAGAGTTTCAGTGGAAACAAGGCCAACTTAAGGAACAGCAGTTAAATGTCAAAATACAGCTGCATATAAATAGATTTCTTGTGTAAAACAGAAAAAGAATGGACTGTTTTATTTGAATCTACCTCAAAAAATTTTAGTTGTCAAAACTGGAATGCTGGTTCTTTGAAAAACTTTAATATATCAGATTTTCAAGAAAATGTCTTGAAAATGTCATTGATTAACACACCTATATATTCAGCAACATATTAGAATTCTTACAGAGACTAAGAAGTAAATCAAAAAGACATTTGGCTTAAATTGTATATATTGGGATCTTAGATTTATACCATTTAAGTTAGAAATACCAAAAGGAATATGTCTAAGCAAGCTAAAATAAAACATTTACCTTCTCCAATTTTTTCCTTAATTTTGAACACGTTTACAAGCTGTGGCACTGCTTCATAAAGTTTTTCAATATCTTTTTTTATTCCTACTGTGGAAAGAATGGGAAAAAGTTAGGAATTTTATTGCTTCATTCATTATCTGATCTATATTTGAGATCATAAGTCACACCTCAGTTCATAGGACTGTGAATTCACATAAACAAGGGTAAAAACAGCAGATGAGTATCTATCCTTGCTGACGTTGCCACCTGCATACTTGATATTATTGTGTTCTTCATCACACTCCCTTACAAACTGCAGCACTTAAAAAATTGTTTGGTTTTGGTTTTTGTTTTTGTTTTTTTACTTGTCTGCCACCTAGCAGTTCCTGAGAGGGAAAAATCCTTCTGGTTAGTAAGACATTAGACTACAGGTCATTGATAACTGTTTCTGTGAGATTTGCAATGTCAATTTCATAAAAGACAAAACTATAGTAGTTATTTCTATAAGCAGAGGAGCACATCCATGGGCTGCAAATCAAACATGTGGGAATAATTTATTTTTAAGATCAATAATGCAATCTTTCACTCTGTTACTTAAAATAGTAAACACCAAACCCCACGTTTGCTCTGCATTTAAGTTGCTGCACTTCGTGCTGCAATCACTAGATGTCATGACAAGGATGTTGTACTGTATTATCTTAAAAAGTGATGCAGCTGTCCATTCATTTACAAATCCTTATAGTCAAGTGTTCTCTGTACCCAGCATAAGAATTCACTTCTTTTGAAGCGACGAAGTATGTAAAGGCTGTGACTAATTTGTGCAAAGCAGGAGTGAAGAACATTTTATTATACAGAACTAAGCACAAACTGGTATTTGGAAAGTCAATCAAATGGAAGAAAAAAGTGTGTATACATTTTTCATCCTAAAAATATACAGTAAATTAAATTTAACATAAATATATAAATTGTATTGTATACATAAACATGTCCTATGTTCTCCCTGGACAGTAAGTCATAAGCAATGAGAATTATTTTCAATTTTCTAGCATATCAATTACTTTCATTGATATGCTAGAAACCATGTATGGAGTAGCACATATCCCCAACCTTCTATGTTAGCTCACTTTATACAGCAACAAAATCTGAAGTCTGAACTGTCTCTTCTCAATAAAAGCCCAATAAATTAGTTGTTAATTCAAGTTCTAGCTAATTTTTGATTGAAACTTGGTTTTATTTCAAAAAAATATAAAAACCAACATACTAAAACTACTTTTGAGTACTGAAGCCTGCTGCCTCTCTTACTATCGCTTTATTTATTTTTTTTTTCCCCTTTAAGTTGTTCTTTCTGCTTCTCCAAGTTATTTTCTTTTAAGTCCTTTCAGGGAGGATATTCCAGGAATGAAAAAAAAAAAAACAAAAACAAAAAAACCCCAAAACCAGAAACCCCTCTACACTACTCACCAAAACCACTAACATTTATTTAAGATACTGTTTTGATCAGCAAGCACCAGTACAAGATTTATCAGTCCTGCTAGGAAACATATTTAAAAACTTAAAAATTATCCTAAGATAAAAATGACCCGACTTGTACTAACAGTGAAGATGTACAGGACTCTGTGTCCAATAATACCCAAAGGAAAGGGCTAAGGAAAACAGGTCAACTGTACAGTTATTCTGGTTATTCCCCAATTTTACAGAAGTAGATAAATTAAACACCTTGAAAAGCAGGAAATGGAAAGTTTGAGGAATCATTTCATTTTCCCATAATATAGAAAAATTTTGTCGAAACTAACACTAGAAATTCAGGAAGTTCCTCCATACCACTTTTTGAATTGATAGCATTCATATTGCCCCCGTGCTCAGAACTTTATTGAGAAATTTAACTATTTTTGCTGTAATTCTTCTTGTTTTGTCACTAAAAAAGAATTGTTGGTAAAAAGCTTTATCATTTAAAAAGTATTTCCAGTTGCTTTGCACAGTAATTTCAACTTTTTACCCAAATGCTCATGTATTACATAACAAATGTAAGACATTCCAGAAACCTTTCTGAAATCTTCAGAGAATACAGGAAGGGGACCGTGATCCATTCTCCCCAGGAATACTCAAAGACATTAAGAGATGAAACCACATAACAGAACTATAAAGAACTTAACACTGAACTGTTATTGCATCACTCAAAGACGCAGGCCTTCCCCTGAGGAAGATAACCCTGTTATTGGGTTCTGAAACATCCTACACAAACTTCATCCCAAGAGGTCCGTAGCCACAGGACAGAGCTAGAAAATTGTTTTCAACAAAGATACCGTTCTAACAGGCTCTGTTAGCACAACACTGTTTAGAACTAGTTTGCTATCTAACCTGCTCCAAATAAAGCAACTTACAGTTTTGTTCCAACGCTTGCATTTTAGCCTGACTTCTGATGAGAGCTGCTTAAGCTTCAGCTTTTACTAAAAAAAAACCATATATGTATATACCAGAAGTAACTTACAACTTGAAGTTTGCACTGGAATTTCTCCAGTAAAGTTGCTTAGTTAGGAAACTAGGCAAAAAGCTGACTCTTAGTTAGGGAACTCTGGCAAAAAGCAAGACTCCTAACAAGGATTGAAAAGGCACATTTTTTTAAGTCTTTAGAAAGTGTCAGATTTCTAAGGAAAGCCTTAATATAGCAGGTTTTGGGTTGGTTTGTGCCAACAGTCCTAGATACTAACAATCAGGAAAAGCTTTCTCAATAACTGCTATAAAATCTGCCAAACACTCTGTTTTGTCTGACACTGAATTCAGGTTCCTGCCTGGGCAGAGTCCAGTGCCACAGGAGCACCAACAACTGGGTGACACAGGCTCCAGATCCCAGGCCAGAGCAGTGAGTAGCCGGTACCCAGGGCACAGGGAGCATTTAGTAACCCAGCACAGCTTCTTGTGTGAAAGATCCCAAAATGTGCTAGAAACACCGACTGTCCTTGTTGATAGACAGCAGTATAAACAGCATCTGATCTCTCCTGGGGGCCAGAATCCCCCCTTGGGAATAGAGAACATACAATCATTGTACCACCAGTGTATGATTATGTTAATACCCAACATTATATGTGAGCAGATTTTAAAGTAATTTCTTCACTTTCTAGAATGAAAAACATTTGCAAAGCGAGGCCATTAACTGTTATTCAGTGTGACTCTGGACATGGATGTGCAGGGGACTGACAGAGGACTATCTGCCTCTAGGAAAATCAGCAGCCAGTCCGTATGAGCTGGCTGGTTATCCACAATTACTGGGCAAGCACTGTACAGAAAGTCCAGATTGAAGTACATTCACAGAGACACAAAAACGAACAACAAAAACACTACCAGAGCACATGTTTGTAGTTCAGCTTCTCTGGTAAGAGCAGGAACAGTGTTTTCATGCACACAAATCTAAATTTAAGGATAAGACTGGTGGTTATAGGTTAGAAGGCAAAATATTGGTTTTGTGTACTTGTCTGGTCAGAATTTTATTCTTAAGCACTGCCTCTTTGGAATTCTAGTAGCCTCTTATAATCACATATTTTGTAATAAATAGTAGTAGGGGTTAGCAAATCGTGACAAACAACTGCTGCTGAAGTTTTTTAACACACAGAAAGCAGGAATAAGCTTAAAATCAAAAGCAACCTCAAATGTTTTCATTTCATTAATTCTTTATGCAATAGGACCATATACAGAGAAGCTTATAATCGATCCTGAAACTTCCTGAAGTGAAGAAGCCTGTCAGCAAGAAAACATAATGTTAGCAATCCCTATTTTAGCACATACCTGAAAGCTTGCTGTTCTGCTCATGCTTCCCATGGAAGTCTTCAGCCTGATGAGGGTGCTGTTCATCACAGTGAGACTTCAACGCAGTCTCCATCACAAAACAAACCTGAAGTGAAAAACCCAAGACTTTGAGGACCACTTCTGGACACCTGGGGGAGCAAGAATATCTGGTAAGACACTTCCTGGCCCTCCACTCAGTTCCTGAGATGAGATTTAGGGAGTCTGAGGAGTTCCTCTGTGCTACCTAAACAAAGCACCACCCATCGTCCCAGAAAAAAACTAAACCAGTAAACCCACTCTATCTCTATTAAGAGGAAAAAAGGGGGAAGGGAAGGAAGACTGCAGGATAAGGGATAAGCTTAGACACAAGTGATTTTCTTTCATCTCTTGTGTGTTTCCTCATTCACATTAAAGCATTATCTTTTCCCTGAAGGTTGCTTTGAAAGGTGAGGAACTGATGCACGCAGGAATAGCTGCATTGCATACTGCAACACTTGTACAAAGACAGAAAATATGAAAGAAATTATAACAGAAAAAAATACCTTCTCAGTGAGAGATTTCTCTCTCTTTTAAAGAAGATCAACAAAAGGCATTATGATTTGTTGCCCTCCATCATACCAAGAAATTACAGGACATGCTCATTTTTAAATGTTTCTTCACAAATCTTAGAAGACTGTAAACTGTAAATTAGTAAAGTGTACTAATACTGTACAATTAAAAAACCTGATAATCCTATTTCATGAGGAAAAGGCAGGCAAGAGCCCCAGGGCAGGACAACTGGTGACAAGTGAGCCTGGAAGCACTGTCTCTTACAGTTGCTCAAGACTGGCTCCATTCAAAGGTCTTCCTAGCTTGTAACTTTGCCCAACCTTTTAAAGTTCTGGCTGAACTTTTCCACATGGAGGAAATGTATTCTGGAAAACTTCAAATGAAAGCATTCACCTGTTTCATCTGTGGAGCCAGAAATATCTTCTGTCCCCAGAGAATTCAAGCCTGTCATCCGCGTGCAACAGAACAGGGACAGGAAACAGCCTCTTTTTTGAGGGCGCTTTGCTGGACAGTGCAACTTGGAATCTAATGGAATGAGATTAGAGATATTTCTAGTCTCTCACAGGCAGACACTCCCTCTGCTAGTGCTGAGTAGGCAGACAAGCCTGTTCCAAACCTGAAATGGCACAGCCTCATGAGCAGAATAAGGAGTGCAAATTAACACAGACACCCCTGGCCGCTCACCACGGCCTTCTTGCTGATTCAGCCCTGTACCGGCTTCAGCGCTCGGCTCTTCCATTTCAGGGCTGGCCACAAACACCTTGTCTGAAAAAAAGAAACTCACTGCTTCTGTCTGCCTGAAAGCCCCTGTGGGAACACGTTCATGACTTCCTGGCCATAAGGAGGGCGAAAGGGGCTCAGTAGCTCCATGGTGCCATTTCCATTCATTTACGTTAAATGCACAAGCCACTACCTGCAGAACTGAATACTTTGGATACTTGAGTATATTTTAAAATTTACTAACTTGGAAGTGGGCTTAGCAGTTACAAAATGGAACATCGAAGTTTGATTCAGTCAGATATTTATTTTTTACATTAAAAAAATCTCAAAAGACACTATTAGAGGTAAAAAAATAAGAGGAAAATGAAAATGATCCAAAGTTTCTGTTCAAAGAACTTTCTTGCAGTTAAATCACATCCCAGTTAAAAAAAATAATAATTTAAAAAAAGTTCCCTGTAATGTCAAAGGGAAAAAAACAAACTACACTAAAAAACCCAACAAAAACCAGGTAGTGACAGACTCAAACAGCCCACGTAGCTTCGGGGGCCTGAGTCAGACATTTGAACCTTGCACACG